>NC_092518.1:15962858-16266399 GCF_047511675.1 Marmota flaviventris | reverse complement strand
AGCCCACAAATTCACACAGCATTTTTCCAAGGCATGAATAAAATATTAGCAATAGTCAAGAGCATTAGAATCTGACAACCAATCAGTATTTTAAGATACTGTTAAAGATGACACATTTGGGACTTTTTCAATTAGCAGCACAAGCCCTGCTACATATCCAAATGAATACCGACATTTTGAAATTGAAGAATTAAATTGGCATCATATCTAATATGGAGGAGTTCCTGCAAAAACCATAAAAAGTTACAAAACACTCCTTGGTAAAGCCTTGAATTTTCCACAAATTAAAAAAAAAATTTTTTAACTGATCTGAATTAAAGGGCAGAATGATTTGCATATATCTATAATAATCCTACTATATGTAGATGCTCATAAATATATTAGAAATCATTTGCTAAGGAATGGAATATAGCTCAGAGGTAGGGCATTTGCCTAGCATGTGCAAGGCCCTAGGTTCAAGCCCAGCACTACAAAAATAAAAATTGTTGAAATCACTGGGTTTTGGTCATCAGATTTTAGAGCCCTAAATCTAAAATTTCTATTGTGTAGTTTAGTTTGAGGATTAAACAGGATAGGAAGACTAAGACATAATATGATAAGAGAAAAGAACCCAAGGCAGCAGACAATTATCTTTAGACAATTATCTATCATTACCAAAGAAATTTTAAAGCTATCTGTTTTCTTCTTTGATGCTTTTGTTTGGAGTCAGGGATAGGTAGAAGAGTGATCTAGCTTTGGGTCTATTCCTTCAAGGAAATAACTTACAAGTATCCTCACAGATGTATGTTGTACAAAAATTTGAAAGGCAGAGGGCAGGGATGGCAGATGGGAGCATAGAGTGCTTAAGCCTAGGTACAGGGAATTAGAGACTCTACAATCCAAGACAGAGTAAGGAGTTGAAAAGTGACAAAAAATATCAAAATAACCAGCCAAAGATCTAGAAACTAAGTATCAGCCAAGGTAAAAAAAAAAAAAAAGTGGACTATTGCGGTTAAATCTGCAAGCTTTTTCATCTAAAAATGGCCAATTTGGTGGAAAATGAATGAAGAAAACCCAGACTCAAATTTTAAAAAGAGATCCTGAAACTGAAAGTCAAACAAAGGCTAAATAAGCACTCCACATATCCCTGGTTGAGTAGGAAATTAGGTATATATACAGGGGAGACCAGAGAGAACCCAATAGAAGGTAAAATCCAAGGCAGATGGAGTGCTGGCTGTGACTTTGAAGGCACTCCCAGCCTACACACAGAGCAACTGGCACAGGGTAGAAGCCCAACAGGCTGGAGGTGGGTGAGCATAGTCATGCCCTAATCACTGGCTGAGCACTAAGTTTTGGAAACACGGGGGTAATCACCAGGAATAAAAAATAAGAACTAAAAATCTGAGCAAAATATCCACACCTCCTTATTACAGAGGATATAAATTCTGTAGTGTAATTCCAGCAAAGTCACTCTAAGAAAAGCCTTAGAAAAACAAATCAGAATCCAGAGTTGCTACATCATCTAAAATGTCATTTTCAACAACAAAAAATTATGTTATGCAAAGAAAAAGTATAAAAGAATCAATCAATAGCAACTGACTCTAAGTGAGCCCAGATACTGGATTTGGCAAAGATGTGAAAGTAGCCATTATAAATTAGTTCAAAAAATTAAGCTACATTCAAAAAACTAATGACAAATATGACAGTGACTCAATAAATAATCACAGGGAAGCAGAAACTACCAAAAAAAAAAAAAAGAAAGAAAAGGAAATTCTGGAGTTAAGAACAGATCAATAGAAATTATCCAACCTAGAGAACCAAGAGAAAAAATAAAACACTGGAGAAATGGGCCACAGTGGAATAGAATCTAGTCCCAGAAGCCAAAAGCACCAGAAGGCAGAACAAAAAGTCATCTAAACCTGAGCTGAAGAATTTCTCAATTGTAAGCTTTTTATTCAGTGGTAAAATAGGGGTAACTGTACTTCTACATCCCAGAAGTGACATGAGGATAAAATGAATTAAAAATAGTGAAGTGCTTCCTGGCATATTATAAACACACAATAACTGTTAGCTGCTATCATCATCATCATCATCATCATCATCATGAATAGCAGCAGCAGCAGCACCAGCATCTGCTCAGGGCAGAAATCAGAACTGGCTGGCCCTGGGCCTCAAAGTATTTAAGGAAACTCTCCTACCAATAGGGAATGTTCTTATAGACAGAAGAAGACAAATAAATCTTAGCTGCTATTCTAATAGAAATAATATAGCTCTGAGTTCTTTGATATGCATTACACCTCAACAAATATCTTCTAGATGCTTCAAAATTATTCAATTTTTAGAATATTTTTTAGTTGTCAAAGGACCTTTATTTTATTTATTGATATATGGTTCTGAGAAGCAAATCCAGTGCCTCACACATGCTAGGCAAGCACTCTGCCACTGAGATATTCAGCCCCAAATTATTCATTTTTGCATGTCTAATCATACTCATTTCTAAAATATTTATTATTTTTTAAGATTGAAAAGTTTCCACCTGAGTGTGAAAATCTAGAGAAATATTCTTGCTATATATATATATATATATATATATATATATATATGTGTGTGTGTGTGTGTGTGTGTGTGTGTGTGTGTGTGTTTGTGTGTGTTTACAACTAGATCTAGCAATAATTTTAATGTTAGCACCCTAGTAAGCCTTCTTCTGATAGGTGTTAATGAAGATCTGAGTCATATAATATCAGAAATAAGAGTTGGCTAAATATGACACAGATTTTGCTAAAGCAAAACAACTGGCAATCTAGCTACTCTAACTTGAGGGGAATTACAAAGTTTAATCTAAGAGATTCCACCTCCCAAAGTATTTATCTATTTCACTTTTTTTTTCTTTGAATACTCACTCTGTTTTTGGAACAGCTTTTCTTAGCCAGACGAAATCAGACTGTGCTAAATACTTTCGGGTTTGCAGAACATTGCCAAAGTAGTCCGATTCTGAAAATTTGATCTGAAAAAAAAAAAAAACATAATACATTGTTGTAAGTGAAGATAAGAGATGACTCTAAAAATAGATTTGAGCACATGAAGGAGCAACCAGCAGAGAAGCTACGGCCCTTGCAGCATCTCTCAGCCGTTACTGGTTAACCCAGGATTCACAAAGCCGTGAAATTTAATCTCAGTGATTTTCTTTAAACATAAAAGCTCAAAAATCAATATGGTCATTTCTGGATCACAGTTAAAAAAAACACGAGAAGCTACAGTCATTGACAATGTGTTCCATTTACTTTATAATTGAAAAATCTACTTTAACCTTTACAGAACATATCATCTTAGGTTTGAAATTTCTTGGCTCACAAGTTCTTGATCTTTCTAAAATGTGGGCCTTATTTATTTGTCACCTAAGATTGTTCTAATAACATTCAGTTTAGTCAGCTGAAACCTCATTTAGTTTATAGATGATGATTTAGTCAAATGTTAAAATCCAATTTACTGTAATCGGCATTTGTTCATAAAGGGAAAAAATGAAACCAATTCAGAGACCCTATTTTCCACCCTAAGCACAAAGAAGTCACCAGAATAATTTAATTATTAAGAGAATTTATCTATTAATACAAAAAGGCTCTGGTCACTAAAAATTAATGAAATTACAGAGGAAAATCATAGATTAAAGTTTGCAAGGGAATACAGGAAGTTGGTAGCTCACAATAATGTTGTCTACTAAGATAGGAAAATTGACATAATTATTGTGTTCCTTTTTTCTTTTTTCTTTTTGGTTTTTTGGAAGGAAATAGCAAACACTTTCAATACTAATACATTTCATCTACAAAATCAGCAATATTTAACCTATAGATTCTAAATAATATCTGTACAGCAATAAAAGCAATAGCTGGTATTGCTAATTAATGCTTCCGTTTTAAAATATATTATCATAGCAAAAATAAATGTAAAATATATAATTGTGGCAAATAAGGAAAGCACATTTTTGAATAGGTGAAAACTAAGAGTAATCAAATTATTAGCTATATTTTTTTTTGGTAACTTTAAGACATAGTTTGTCTTTTTTTCTTTTCCTGGTACTGAGGATTGAACCTAGGGCCTTGCACATGCTAAGTAAGTGTTCAACCACTGAGTTATATCCCCAGCTCAAACCAAAGTCTTTTAAAATTAAAATACAGTAAATGCATACATATGAATACATATACATACATATACACAACTTGATGGTTACCAACTTGACATGTCACCTATTTGTTGGCCAATACCTGGCTCACATTTAGTTCCTCCCTAACACAGAGTGGGTATTCATGGTGGCAGTGTACACTCATTGTGTCCACAGAAAACATCTGTGTTTCAATAAGTTTTCTATGTCAACAACCTTAAAAATCTTTCAATGGGATCAGGTATAAAAGAAAGTGTAAAATAATTGAAGGCACACAGAGAAAGGGAGGAGTGGAAGTATCAATTCCCAGCACCCTTAATATTCTATTTGGCCAATAAATTATAAAGACATAACTTTAAATTGTCCTTTTCTTAAAGTGCTTCAGCAGGGAAGGGGGGGGGCGTGATAAATAAATCATTATATATTCATAGAAAACAATACAGTGTTTTAAATCAATGTTCTATATGCATGAACATGAAATAATCTGAAAAACAAGGTAAATAAGTTGTATGAGAAGATTTAAAATTTTAAAACACGTGAAACAATACTATATACTGTTTATGGACACAAACATATATAGCAAAAGCATAAAGAAATACATAGGAATGATTAAGATTGATTTCACAGTACCATTTATATCCAGGGAAGGAGATAGGTAAGGAGGAAGGAAATCAGATCAAGAATTAGACACTGAATTTAAAATGTATCTATTTTATGCATTTAAAATGTATGTGTATTCTGGGCACAGTGACACATGCATATGTGTCAGGAGGCTGAGGCAGGAGGATGACTTGAACCCACCAGTTCTAGACCAGTTTGGGCAATACAATAAGATCCCCTTCTCTAAAATAATAATAGTAATAATAATAAATTAAATGTGTATGCATGTATAAAAGCTATTCAATAATATTTTTGAAGATAAATGTGTTCAAAACATTATTTTACATATTGTCCCAATGTTAGAAATGGTTCATAATAAAAAGAAATCTTCTAATTGATTGTTATTTTAAGATAGAGGTTTTCTCCTAGCTTCAAAAGAAGCATAGAAAGCATCTTGGTTTAGGAAATAGCCTTAACTAGCATTCCTAAGACATTCTTGTATCATATAATTGAAAGATATGTCCAGGTGCATGCCTGTAATCCCAGCTACTCAAGAGGATGAGGCAGAAGGATTGCAAGTTCGAGGCCAACCTCAGCAATTTAGCAAGACTGTCTCAAAATAAAAATTAAAAGGGCTGGGGAATGTAACTCAGTGGCAAAGCACCCCTAGGTTCAATCCCCAGTACCACAAAAAGAAAAAGAGTCCATTGTTCAAACCTGAGCTTTTTTAAGCTTTTGTTTTTTTCCAAGATAGCCCTGCCAAGACTGAAATAAAATTCAGATATGTTTTTTGGGTTCAGAACATTGGGAAATTCTCCCAAAAGTATTTCCTTTAAAAATAATAACTATTTTTTGAAATATTACTGAAGTCAGTTTTTACTTTTAGAAAAGTTTACTAATTGTGATACTTTCCCATTCCATCTAAAAAACAACACCAGGGCCTGGGAATACAGCTCAGTTGGTAAAGTGCTTGACTTGCATGCATGAGGCCCTGGGTTCAATCCCCAGCACCACAAAATCATCATCATCATCATCATCATCATCATCACTAACTTGACACTAAGTTTGGTCCATAGACATTAAAGATAAAACCATCTCAAAACTTCCAAAGAAAATAATTCCAAATCTAAGAACACTATAAATAAATAAAATTCTACCATACCCACAAAATTAATCATTCAGAGTAAAACTTAACTGTAACACATTACAATTTGCCACAGCTTAGGTACATTTAGAAGGACAATTGTTATATTGTTTTAATTATTAAATTGTGAATATTTATCATTTCTTAGACTGGCTTAATTTATGCATTGCACTAATTTAATGGAAATTACAAGTAATGGGGATCAAGTCTTACTTCGAAGACAAAAGTGTTTGGAGGTAAGAGGGGCAGTCATTATTCACATATGATAGATAGGAAATAGGTATAATGAGACTATGGAACTAGGCAAAGCCACAGAGCCCAAATCATTTGACCCCTACTTCAATGTTATTTTCATTGGTTCTTATAAGAAACTCAGTAATTCAACAAAATGAGTACAGGGAAGAAGGAGGAGAAGATAAGAATTAGAAACTGGAAAAGATGTAGTGATTAAATAAAATCATCATTTGGTTTTCTTAATAAAATACTATATAGCTATTAAACTAATGGTAAAAGGCTATAGAAGACAGTGCCAAAATAAGGTTAACTGTAAACATCAGTATTAAATGCTATATAAACATCAATTATAGCTATATAGTAATAGATAAAACAGTACACTCTAAGGGAAATATGCATTATTATGGTCAAGTACCAATATTGTGGGTACTTTTTAGTTCCTTTCTTCTATTTCTCAAATTTTCTTCCACGTGATAACACTTTGACAATTTCAAATATTTCAGAAGGCCCTTGGATGAGAAAAAAAAAAAACTCAAAACCCAGCAATGATAAGGAAAGTTATGTTTGTTGTTATAGAAATAGCATTAAAAATGTGCATGAATATTTAAATCACTTGTTATCTCAAAAAAAAAAAAGTAACCTCTGCTAGGGACAATAATTAGCTCAAAAGCCTCTTGTCCTTTCAGTTACTGGGAAAAATCTAGGTCAAGTTGATAATGACTTTCAATCAATTCTATCTCTAGACCTTTCAATGGAGTGACCTTTGGGGAACTAATTAGGTTCCCATGTCATTTCTTAGGAATAGCTTTCCAGATTATAAAACTCATGGGAACTTGGATTTCTCTTCTTGGAAATTCTGGCCTGGATGTCAAGCACCAAATGTTTCATAATAAATGGAAGAATGAAGTTATTACTGCCTTCTCCCACGAAGTTAAGAAGCATATAACAAGGGCAGAACAAGGAAATATGTTCAGCTTCTTTGTAAAAAGAGTAAGGATATGTTTATAAGAAACTACACATACCAATGGAAATAAACATTCTAATGCACCTCTCCTTTAACTTAAATCCTTTAAAGATACTCAGAGATATATCTAAATATCTAAAAAGATCATGTGTTAGGCCCTCAGATAATTTTCTGAATGCTTAATGGAATCCAGATATTATATTTAGATTTTCCTTGTTTAAACAGCAGAGCAATATGCAAAACTGGTGTGCTTAGATGGCTTTGCTCATAAATGACATGTGTGTATACAGAGACACACACAGAAATATTACAGACCTCTAGAACCTATTCTTGGCTCTCCAATGTCACAGTAACCAGTCACTAGAGAAACATGAGGGAAATATTTTTTGTTTTGTTTTGTTTGTTTTCTGCCAAATTGTAAAGAGTTATTTTCATATTTTAACCACATCTTTTTCTAGAGAATTCCATCCAAATATCACCACACTCTTGCATAGTGATACTGTCATTTACATGCATATATACACATGCATGTGCGTGCACACACACACACACACACACACACACAATGTTCCCACCCCAGAGAATATAATGTGGGTTCACATAATATCTATCTATATGATATGTATACATATATGTATAAGTGTGTGTAATACTCACAACATTGATCTCTGAAACTTTATTTATTTCAAAGTCTGCTAAGTAAATGGAGTCCAGCTATGATTCTGACCAGAAGCCCTACTGCAGTTCTCCAGTCGTTTTCACAAAATAAATGAATGAAGGGCCTTCTTGTGTTTAGTTATTTGCCTATAATGACTCAGCTACCTTTTCACTCTGTTTAGTAATGCTGGGGGACCTAGGAATCTGAACATTCTGTTTCTCAAACTCCTTTGTCAATTGCTTTCCTGCATTGAAGGCACTGGGGGTAAATCAGTGGGTGGCAGGAGGGGAGATGTTTTGCTCTCCAGTCCTCTCTCTGTCTCTTTTGCCCATCTCCTCCTTCCTTATGACAATGACTTTGGAAGAATGTTTGGTCCCTCCTCCATAGGCCAGCAGCTCTGGAGTGGCAGTTCCTCCTCTGCTCTCCACATCCTCTCTTCTGTGTCCCTAGGCCCAGGGTTGGTAGCTGCTTCCTAAAGTTATGAATCTCTAGTTTACCTCCCCTTCCCATTCTTTGTCTTTCAACTTATTTCCTATATTAAATTCCTGTTCAAGCCAGGCACAGTGGCACATGCCTGTAATCACAGCAGTTTGGGAGGCTGAAACAGGAGGATTCACAAGTTTAAAGCCAGCCTCAGCAATGGCAAGGCCCTAAGCAACTCAGTGAGATCCTGTCTCTAAATAAAATACAAAATAGGGCTGGGATGTAGCTCAGTGGTCAAGTGCCCCTGAGTTCAGCCCTGGTACCCCCTCCAAAAATCCCTGTTCAAAATACCTAGTACACTTTTTGTTCTCGTGGATGATACAGCAATCTTGCCAAAATTGGTATAAAACTCACTCTTGAGTCTATTTCCATTAAGGATCAATGAAATAGAATACATATTTATAAGGCTAATTTGAAAACAGATTGGCTCCTACTTTGTTAAACTAACTAATAGGCTTTCCTGCATGCTGATGTGAGTTCAAATAAAGGGCATTTCCTTTCTTCTTGTTCTTTTCAAAAACTGTAAGAGTATTGTTGTGCAGAAATGCTTTGTGCAGTATCTCAGTTTACCTTGTTATCCTCGGATAAAAATAAAATTCTCTGATTCTTTTGCACGTTTACCTCTCAATTCTTTTTTTTATTTGTTCTTATCTCCATATGAGCCCAACTTCAGTTTGCAACCTTTCTCCTTGACCTTCATCTGATCCATCACCTAATCTCACTCCTCTTTCCTTTTGTATTTGTACCTGATGAATCATATCTTCACCAGTGTCAAATGTAGCACGCCACTTTTCATTTGTAACAGCCTTTCATGCTCACAGCTTATATTACCAGAAATTTCTCATAGACCCTGAAGTAGTCCTTATCTACATGTCTCTTAAAACTGAAAACACAGTCCTATTGTATACTAGCGATACTCCAGTCCTTTTGCTATTAACCTCAGTGACACTATTATATTCTATCACATCATTGTTTATCCTATTTTCAGATTGGGTTTTATTCATCTCCTCTATCAGTTTCTGAACACAAATATCTTTTTACTCCGTGTATTTGGATTTTGTTCACGGTTAGAAACTCTTGGGTGTAATTTTGTCTGCTTTGGCAATGAGTCAGATGAAAGCCATTTCTGCACAAAAGTACTTAAAAATCTTGGTGTCTAATGGCTTCATTTCAGGCCCTGGAGAAATGAAGAAGCATATCTAGCATATCCTGTTTGGTATCTGGTTTCTTTTCACAAAAGATACTGCATTCAATGAGTTCTTAAATCAGGTCTCTCAACTTAGACAATCACAGACTGCCAACAAAACTTGATCAACCGAAAATTGTGAGCGAGCCCTGAATGCTACATGATTTGATTAAAGCTTGGGACTGTTCCATCTGTAAAGCCTTTTAAATCAATTTGAGGGATCTGGATACTGCATGAGTTAATTCATGATGATTTTTTCCAAACCAAAATAATCCACTATCATAAGTGCAAATTGAAGATGTCATAGCTAATACTTTTGTTTGTGCTTATGTGCCAGAGTCAGCTCTAAACACTTCAAATACTCCTATATGGTAGAAATTATTATCATCTTCATTTTGCAGATGAGGAAACTGAGGAACAGAAAGGATCCACCACCTACCCAAGGTCCCAGAGATAGTAAGTGGCAGACCAGGGATTTCACTGTATGCAGTCTGTCTCCAGGGTTCATGTTCATAACTAATATACCTAACTGCCTCTTCAATTTCTTCCTCCATATCCTGACTTGACATATTTACCACTTGCACACGATTGTCCAGGTTCTCCTTCTAAGATACTTCATGCTCTGTTGATGCTCTTCTTACTAGCAAAGTTCTCATATTGATCCACAAGACTAATATTAATATATATATATATATATATATATATATATATATATATATATATATATAAAGCCTATTATGTGACAGACATTGTACTAGGTGCTTCCACAGTCATATAGTCTCATCTGTATACTAATACTAAGGCTTGATTATTATCTCCTGTATCCAGACAACCAAAAGGAAGCTAACTAGAGTTATATAACCTGCACAAGATCAAACAGTTAGGCAGTGAAGAGACAAAATTCAAACCCGGGCCACTGTCTCTAGGCTCCTGACTACTTGACAATATGGCATACCCTCTTCCATTTTCCTTCTCATCAGCTCTAGTAAAGCTGATGCAACCAAAGTTTCCTGGACCTAGATTTCAGTCCTGGCTCTGATACTGTGTGTGGCACCAAGAAGATCACTATACTTCTCTGAGTCTCTTATGTTCTATGCAAAATGAGCATAAACATATTCTCTTCATCACTGTATGAATTAGAAGATAATGTACATGAATGTATAAAGTGCTTGAGTATTTTTAATTACCATATAAATAATGGGGTTTTCAGCATCATCAAAATGGTGCATAAGATAGGCTGTCTGAGCTTTAAGATACTGGAAAACAGAATTATTTCCCTCCAGAGCAAATGGATCAATACTTTGCAAGGCCATATCTTAGAGCTCAATGGAGAAAATTTTAAATGAGATTTTTTTCTCACTTTAAATGCCCTTATAAAATTCGGATGCTTGTCCACAAAGCTCAGACTAATTACAGATATGCCACTTGTCGAGCCACGATTTCAGGAAAAAGCTACACCTCAAAACCATAGTTATTTAAAGGCTACTTTTCCAAGAAAATCTAGTGAATGGTAAAAATAGTAGTTTTTCCCCCTGTGAGGAAGAAAAATACTTTACCAGAACTATTTATAAGAAATATAATAACAGTGGTTGTGATTAGAAAGACCTATAATGAATATTTCTACTATAAAATACATGCTCCAAAATATTAGAATAAAAAAGAATTATTACTATTATTCATTACAAACATACAATCCAACTCACAATAAATTATAGTCATATGTATATGTATTTAATTTGCCAAAACAGTCATAAAGTTTAATGAAGTTAACTCCCATTAGGCAGATTTATTACTTTTCACTTAATATGAATGAAGTAAATAAAAAGTATTTAATATAAACATGATGCATTCACCATTAGAATATGCCCACTAATTGTAAAATACTTGATTTGTTTAATTCTTTTCTTTATGATCAAATTAGGCCAAATCCAACTCCATTTGCTTTATGGTGTTCACTCAGCTATGCATTCTTTCTGACACTTCCTTTATTTTGAATCTGCTCTAAATCTTGTGATACGCCTGGCATATTCAGGTTCATATCTAGCCAAGGAATTAATCAAAAGTTGGTACTTTCTGGCACCACCAGGTTTAATTGCTTGGACTTGGGTTAGTTGAAAGGCATAAGGCCAGTAAAACTTGCCAGGAAAAAAATACAATAAATTTAGCACTTACTGCCTTGAGGTCTTCATTAACATGAGTATCATTCATTATAAACTCAGGGTAGCCAACTTTTGCCAAAACAGCTCTTGCCTATAAAAAGGAAAAAGAAAAATGATGTCAGAGTTTCAGCACTTAAATCATTAATAACTACAGGTTGAAGGAATGCAATCTTCATCTGGAAACTCCACTTACTGAATATCTACTACATGCAAACCACTGTGAAGGAAAAAACAAAAAAGAAACAAAAGTTAGTCTCTCCCCTCAATACAGGGAGAGGAGGAATATTCCAGAAAAAAAGAAAGAACAACCAAGCAAAGACAGAGAGAGAAGATATTTATGAACCATATATCTGATTAAAGGTTAATATCCAAAATTACATAAGAAACTCAAGTAACTCAAGAAAGTAAGTAACTAGAATTAAAAATGGGTAAAGAATTTGAAAAGGCATTTCTCAAAAGTAGATGTATGCATCCAACAAGTATATGAAGAAAATATTCCAACATCACAATCATCAGAGAAATGCAAATTAAATCACAATGAGATATTTTCTCACACCTGCTAGGTTGCTATTATCAAAAAGACAAGCTTAAATTGTTGGATGTGAATAAAAGAGAATCCTTGCCTGTGGTGACAGAAATATCAATTGGTACAATCACTATGGTACAGTATGACGGCTGCTCAAGAAATTAGAAATAGAACTACAAAACAGAAAGGACATCCAGCAATAAGATCCAGCAATCCCACTCCTCGGTATATATCCAATGGAAATGAAATCAGTATGTCAAAGACACATTGGCACTCCCATGTTCACTGCTGCACTATTCACAAGAGCCAAGGAATGGAAAAAAAAACAGTGTCCATCAGTTGTTGAATGGATAAATAAATTGATACATATACACAATGCAATACTATTCCCCCATAAAACAGGATGAGTTCTTATCATTTGGGACAGCACGGATGGAAATGGAGGTCATTGTATTAAGTGAAATAAATCAGGTACAGAAAGATAGGTACCACATGATCTTCCTCATTTGTGGAAAATTTTTAAAAGCCCAAATTCACAGAAGCAGATAGAATGGTAGTTACCAGGGGTTAGGGGTTAGGGGTTAGGGGTTGGACTTGGCTAGATGTTGGTTAAAGATACAAAATTTCAGTTAGATAAGAGGAGTAAGTTCAGGAGATCTATTGTACAATATGGTGACTACAGTTAATAACAATATGTCATATACTTGAAAATTGCTAAAAGTAGATTTTAAATGTTCTTATCACCAAAATAATGATAAATGTGAGGTCATGCATATGCTAATTACCTTGATTTAGCCATTCTACAATATATACATATATCACAACATCCTGATATATACCATAAATATATAAATAATTTTATCTGATGTACAGAACACCCTGTCCTGAGTTACTCCATTTTGTATAAGAGCAGCATCTTTCAGGTCATCCCACATGACTTGTTGAGGGTGTTGCTGAAAAAAACCAACTGCCTAAAAACCACTGTGCCACCCAGGGAGCTTAGTCAGTGGGTATAGCTGCTTCCAGAGTTTGCTGACTCTGAGAGTCACTTGCCACCCTCCCTTTAACATCAGGGTTCAGAAAGGAAAAACTAAACCTATCCTGAAACTTGTTCCCTAGGCCTCCAGGCTACCTGAAAACAGCACCATGTATAAAATGATGGTCTCTGTTTCTGAGCTGCCTATAGTTATTGAGGTATGGAATTGGAAGGTCCCCTATAGTGGACCATGGCACCTCACTAGTCAGGTAGGGATTGCTCTTTGAGAGGTAATTGTTACTCTGTGTATCCAACACTTGGTGGTTATTCACTTGCACAGACAAGATGCCAAGTCATTCTGCCTTAGGACTTGTACTCAAAATGGAGTAGCTCAGGATAAACTGCCATTCTATATAAAAGGGTATAACTCAGGGTAAAAATACAGTAACTTAGAGCAGGACACAGACTGTTCTCTACATCTGACAATTTAAATAAATATGAAAAACAGACAGGAATACACGAAACAAATGAATCACAGGGATCACTGGGATACCTGAATGCCATGCTAATGAGGCTATATTTTATTTTACAGCTAAAACATAGCTAAACATTTTTATCAGGGGAATAAAAAGAGATGAGTTGTGCTTCAAGAAGATTATCTGTGCAACATTGTAAGTGATGGTCAGAATAACAGAAAGATTGGAGGAAGGGGGTCCAGAATAATTTGAGATACATAATAACATCACAACCATCTTTTTGATAGACAAAGGTACTAGTAACCTCTATGTTTTGCAGTATACAAAGAATAGATAAAGGGGGAAAAATCACCTTAGGCACATGTCAGCGGTCTCTAGAGCAGAAATTGGTACACTATGGCCCCCGGGCCAAACCCCAGACCTCCTCTCCTGTCTCTTTATATAAAGTTTTATTGGAACATGGCCACACCCATTTGTATGTGTGCTTTTGTACTACAACTTTGAAGTTGACTTGTTGGGATGGAAACCCTGTGGCATACAAAGACTCAAAATTTTATCTGGGCCTTTTGGAGAAAGTTTGCCAGCCCTTGCTCCAGAGAAACATTACAGTTCCATGTAAAAAATATTTTCCCCTCACTCCTCTAATTCTGGGTTTCACAAAAACAAAAAAGCAGCTCACCAGAGTGATGTGAGTACATCATCAAGGTCCTGGCCAGATCCCCTAAGATCCCTTTAATAAATTATATGTGTACACATCCTCATCTCCAGATCTGCTTCCAGATGACCAGCATAAGACCCAGGCATGCCAAAACCATTGGTTTTAATCCAGCAAAGTAGCAATGCAAATGGGTGACCTTTGTATACTGCTCTTGGTAATGAGTTTTTCCCCTAGTTCTTTTCAATTTTCCTCACTCAAGAAATAAAAATAATAAGATAGTACATTTTCCTTATCTTCCTTAAGATAATCCAAATATTAAATATCAGCAGAAACCTGCAACTCAAGACAGAGAGGATGTTACAAGGGCCGTAGGACACAGTCATGATGGGTTTTGCTGTTCCACAGACTCAAATATAGTACAGATCAAATTCTACCCTGTAAGTTACACACACTAAGAGCTTGATGTGACCCAAACAGTAAATAACTGGAGGTTACGAGTCTCCACCAAACACAAAACAATATGTCATATGTCTATAGGTTACCTTGTTCTGAAACTGTTTGTATTTCCCTCATTGTACTTAATTTCTCACTGTATTTTTGCAGTCCACCACAAGTCATGTGTATAACTATAACAAATAAAGAGCTATGGATAGTTCTCCCCATGGTGCTCCCTCTCCAATAAGAAATAAACAAGCTGACTCATCCACAATTGCTGTCTGAACACTGGCCTTTCTAGAGCATGCTGGTAAATTGGTAAATTATGCATTGTTTTTCAAATCTCATTCTCTGGGACCCCCACTGTACTATGATGTCTCACAGAACATATTACCTTCTGTACTGTATAAGCAAGCCATTGAATCCTTTCTTATTATTTATTTAGCATCACCATGAATTGAAGCAAATCAGACCAGATATGAAGAATCCCTATTTACCTCCCAACGATACACAGCTAAAATAAGGTAATAATACCAGTAGCAACATTGCTAACAAACAAATGGAATGTTCTTCTTCTCAAATGTGGACATATGCCTGTATTCAGATTCAAATGCTTCTTCTGCCAGAGCTTACTACTGTAAATTCCACATCCTCCCAGGCACCCCACTCTACATTTTTCCCTGAGAAGTTTCAGAACTGCATCTTTCAAAATTCCATGAAGCATGGTTCCAGGTTAGACTGCCAATAAGAAGCACTCATAGGCCACTGGGAAGACGGAAGAGGAAACAACATTTATTCATTGCTGATAGTCAAAGGCAAGTGCATGGGTATCTACACTTTGCCAGCAACTGCCAGGCATTCTCCTAGGGAAGACCCATTGGTGTGCAGGCAGCAGAGATTATAAGCAGGCCCTACTTTTCACTTCCCAGCCCTGCAATGGTTGCATAATCTTCCAATTCCCTGTGCTAAACATTTTCCTGCTTGATATATTTAGAAAAGTACCTGTTTTCCTGCATGAACCCTAAGGCAGATAGTGATCACATCACTTTTTATGGTAAAATTTCCAGAATTGGATATGTAAAGCACTAATAATTTGATGGTTTGTTATAGGGCAAAATATTAGGAGGCAGGTCTGAAATCAATTATCCCTCTGGTTACATGGATAAGAATGAAGCGCAAGACCTGAGACAAAATAAATATGAATATTTAACACATTGCATATTATATCATACAAGTTACATTTTCTTAGCTCTTTGAGGATGGTCAAAAACTCAAAGGTTTTTTCATCCAGTATATACATTTCCATCCCTTATTCCTACAGACACTTGGAGAGGAGCTGCACTTGACTGGACATCCTTCCTCAGTAGTGGAGGCTCCAGCAACTCTTTACCACTTCCATGACCTTAAAAATGTACTTCTCGGGGCTGGGGATGTGGCTCAAGCAGTAATGCGCTCGCATGCCAGGCGCGGGGCACTGGGTTCAATCCTCAGCACCACATACAAATAAAATAAAGATGTGTCCACCGAAAACTAAAAAATAAATATTAAAAAAAATCTCCCCCCCCTCCCTCTCCCTCTCCCTCTCTCTTTAAAAAAAATGTACTTCTCTAAAGTAAATACTTTCTAGTGCCTACCCAACATCTATTCTCCCTTTTTTTCCTCTTACTATCAAGACCCAAATTCTGCTCAGTATGATAATGGACCCACCAAAAAAATGGCTGCAACACCTGCTTCCTTCACAGCTTAATTTGGCTGTGGCATGACACTTGGGCAAATGATATATAATTAAAAATCCTTGCTGAACTTCCAAGGATCCATTTTAATAGTGAACAGAGTCAGGTGGCATGTGCTTCCTGTCTTTAGTCCAACGTTTCTCAACCTCAACACTACCGACATTTTGGGCTAGATAATTCTGGTGGGGGACTGGCCTGTAGACTGTAGGATGTTTGGCAGCACCTTTGGTTTCTATACAATAAATTCCACTATCAAACATCTTCCCAACTCCTGAAAAAAAGGTTGTGACAACCAAAAATATGTCTAGATATTTTAAAATTCTCCCTGGGGGTGATATCATTTCCAATTGAAAACCACTGCTTTAGCTTTTCTTCTTCCTTTCTGGAATGTGATGCTGGAGGTAGAATACATATCTTGTAACCACAAGGCAATAAACATGAAGAAACCTACATGGTAAACATGACAGGATGAACAGCTGATGACATCTCGTAGCTAATTACTGGGGCCTCAGATAAATTTTTAATAAAATGTGAGTGGCTCAAAAGACTAGAAATGGAACAACCATATGACTCACAATAGCACTCCTTGGTATTTATCCACAAGAACTCAAGTCAGACATACTACAAAGATACATGCATATCCATATTTATGGCAGCATAATCCACAATAGCCATATTATGGAACCAACCTAGGTCTCTGTCAATGGAAGAATGGATTAAGGAGCTGGGGATGTGGCTCAAGTGGTAATGTGCTCGCCTGGCATGTGCAGGGCGCTGGGTTCGATCCTCAGGACCACATAAGATGTTGTGTCCACCGAAAACTGAAAAATAAATATTAAAAATTCTCTCTCTTCTCTCTCTCTTAAAAAAAATATGGATTAAGAAATATGTGTTATATATACACAATGAAGTTCTACTCATCTATAAAGAAGCACCATATTATGTCATTTGCAGGAAAATAAATGGAATTTGGAGAACACCTTGCTAAGTGAGGCAAGCCAGATGCAGAAAGTCAAGGGTTATATATTTTCTCTCATGTGTAGAATTTAGAGAGAAAAAAGGAAAGAAAAGGTACCTCATGAAAACAGAAGAGAGACCAGTAGAATGGAGAAAAGCGTTCATGGGGAGGAAAAAAAGAGGGAAAGAGGAGGCATCAGGGAAGGAAACAGACCAAATTACACTATGTGCATGTGCAAATATATCAATGAATCCCACTATTATGTATAATTATAATGCAGCAATAAAAATTAATTTTTAAAATGTGAGTGACTAATAGCAATCTAATGTATTAATTCTGTATTAAATGTCTATATTTAAAATTCTGAAAGTTGCTGGTGTATAAGTCCTGGACTGTCTCCCCCTACTCTCTATGATGTGAGGAAAATAAAACGTTTATTTGTTTGAGGCATTAGGTATCATGTTTTCCATTAGCTGTAGTCAAATGTAATCCTTATATACTCTCCTTTTCATCATATATAGTTTGAAGAAAACAATTAGGACCTATTTCATAGTGTTGTCTGTTAAGAGTTCAGGATGATATTGCACAAAAGACATTTTTTATGTCTTGGTCCAGAGCACACAATGAATAAATATTAGTTGTACACTACACAGAGAAAATAGAAATATGACTTATCCCAACGATTTGGAGTAACTCTTATATGCCTGTTTGGATGGTCTTTCAGGGAAGTCCAGGCCAGATTACACCCTGAACCAATTACCTAAATTCCCCTGTGAAATTATGTCACTCTTTAGTCACAGGTCCAGCTTCAAGGGCCCACTCTTGCAGTGAGAGAGAAAATGGTGTGAGAGAAAAGCTGTTAGGCAAGTCTGTGGTCAGTGAGGGAACAGATGGTGCTACATGCTGGAAGATTTTCCTAGCAAAACCAGACTCTGCACATAAGCCACATGAATCCAGGCTATTCATACTCCCCCAAAAGTCAGAAGACTCTTTCAAGGGCCACTATATGCACACCTCTGAAAATAGATACAAGAACCACTACAGAATCTAACTCTAGGACAAATAGAAAATAAAGTTGTCTTTACCATTCATCATCTTCGTTTCTGTCTTCTCCTTCTTTTTCTTTCCAGCATCTGTTTTTTCCTAACACTACATGTTCATAACATTTGCTCTCCTGGCATACCCAAATTTGCCTTCTTTGGCAATACACTGTGCTCCAGAATCATCTCCCCCTTCCCTCTTCATCCATCAAAACTCTTATTCCTTCAAGGCAGCTAATCCATTAGCTGTTACTGGGGCTTCAAACTAATTTATAATAAAATGTGAGTGACTAATAGCAATCTAGTGCATTAACCCTGAGAAACAGATGCATTTAATAACTGTATTAGCCAAAGGGATAAATCCAATTATAAGGGAGATTTTTGTAGCTATAAGAACCTTATTTCTGACACTAATCAAATTGAACCAATAGCCTATCCCATTAATCCCCATTGTACCCCCCACATAGAAAAAATACTAAGCACAGAGCATGTGATCGATGCTCAATAAATATTTGTTTGTATAGTGAATAATTTAGTTGATTCTGACCAATGTTATCAATAGTATTAGAAAATATAAAAGGACTTTTGTTATTTTGGGGGTTTTTTTTTTGGTACCAGGGATTAAGCCCAGGGATTTGCACATGCTAGGCAAGTGCTCTACCACTAAGCTACATCCCCAGCCCTTTCTCTTTTTTATTGATTTTTTTTAATATATGACAGCAGAATGCATTACAATTCTTATTACACATATAGAGCACATTTTTTCATATCTCTGGTTGTATACAAAGTATATTCACCCCAATTCGTGTCTTCATACATGTACTTTGGATAATAACAATCATCATATTCCACCATCATTCCTAACCCCATACCCCCTCCTTTTCCTTCCCACCCCTCTGCCCTATCTAGAGTTTGTCTATTCCTCCCATGCTCCCTCTCCCTATCCCACTATGAATCAGCCTCCTTATATCAGAGAAAACATTCAGCATTTTGGGGGGTGGGATTGGATAACTTCGCTTAGCATTGTCTTCTCCAATGCCATCCATTTATCTCCAGCCCTTTCTATTTGTTATTTTGAGAAAGGGTCTGACTAATTTGCCCAGGCTAGACTCGAACTTGCAATTCTCCTCCCTCAGCCTCTCATGTTACTAGCATTTCAGGCATGTAACCACTGCACCTGACTATAAAAAATAATAATTCATATTTAACCTTTAAGTAGAAAAGATCTATCACATAATCAAGAATATCATTCAGTGTTGTTGACCTCAAAGCACATTTCCATATTAACTAATCTTTACCATAGGAGAAAAAAAGAGACAAACTTTGTAAGAACCTAGAAAAACTTCTGGAAAAATGAAGCAAGCTAAAACATTCATTATAATAATCTCTCTTTTTTTATTTAGAGTTTTAATATATAATAGTCCCCCCCCCCCGCCTTAGCTGTGGTTTCAATTTCTGTGCTTTCAGCTACCCATGGTCAACCACAGTCTGAAATAGTAAATGTATCCAGAAATAAACAATTCATGAGTTTTAAATTGTGTGCAATTCAGAGTATCATGAGGAAATCTTGTGCAGATATAGTTGTCCCACCAGGGATGTGAATCATCCCTTTGTCCAACATATCCTGGCTATATATACTACTTATCCATTCATCACCTAGTGGTCATCTCAGTTATCAGATCAACTGTCATGATATCACAGAAGTTATATTCACGTAATCTTTATGTAGTAGCCTAACACTATATCAAAATAGCTACATGATCATTGATCTCATTTTATCTCACCAGGAAGTCACTGCAACATCTCACATCTATAAGAAGGGTGACAATAATATTTTGAGAGAGAGAAGATGACATTTCACATAACAAATCCACATACTTTTGTTACCCATATTGTTATAATTACTCTATTTTATTATTTTTTATTTTTCATTTTTTAATTTTTTTTTAGTTGTAGTTGGACACAACTCCTTTATTTTATTTATTTTTATGTGGTGTTGAGGATTGAACCCAAGGCCTCACACATGCTAGGTGAGTGCTCTACTGCTGAGCCACAACCCCAGCCCTATTTTATTATTGTTCTTATTCATCTCTTGATTTGCCTAATTTGTAAGTTAAGCTTTATAGTAGGGATGAATATATGGGAAGATACATAGTATATATAGGGTTCAGAACTATTCATAGTTTCAGGTTTCCACTATGGTTCTTGGAACATATCCCCCACAGACACAGGGTGGGAGCTGTTGTAAGCTATTTCAGTCAATCAACAAATACTAATTGAGCATGTACTCTGGGCACAGGATTCTCCTTAGTACTAAAGGCACATAATATGGTCCATTCCTCACTACATTTTTATTTTTAAAAATGGTGGAAAATCCTATGACAACTTGTTATTATCATTAATACAAGGTGTTAACAGTATCCTAATTTTCTGAATCTCTCTGTTCCTCATTTTCCTCATCTGTAGGATGTGAATACATTTACTTCAAATACCAATAAAGTGAATTAGAGTTGAAAGAAGTATTTGGATGATAAAGGAATTAGGAAGATAGACTCAGGTAGGTTGGGTGTCAGAAGACTTTTTTTATAAAAAGCCAGACAGTAAATATTTTAGGCTTTGCGGGCTATATGGTGTTTGTCACAATGACTCAACTCTGTCACCATACCTGGGGAAGCAGGAACGAAATAGGATAACACATAAATGAATGGTTATGGTGATATTCCAATACAGTTTTATTTATAGACACTGAAATGTGAATCTCATATAACATCCAGGTGATGTGATATACTCTTCTTCTTGTTTGTTAAAGCCATTTGAAAATTAAGATCCATTAGTAGCTTGTGGACCACACAAAACAGGCAGCATGCCAAATATAGCCCAAGAGCCAGAATTTACTAGGCCAACATAGATAATTCAGGGAGGGCAAACTATTCATTGAGTTGCCTCCATTCTTAGCACAGGGCCTAGCAAACAACAAGTGTTCAACAAAGCTCACCAAACTGACCCATGCTCAATAGTGTGGTTCATGTGCCAAGTGTATATATGTGCAGGCTTGGCTTAGCTACCAGGTTGTTTTTTTTGTTTTGTTTTTTTAATTTGGTTTGACTTGCTCTTTGCTATTAGTACCATATACATGCAACAAATCTTGGTTGCTTGAGAATTTATTTCTTGCCCTACAGTCTTAGGGCTAGAGCTTTAAAAATTACGGGTAATTTCTATAGAGACAGCAGAGTTTTCATAATGTGAAGATTATTACTTTAAGAGAGAGACTATGGCTACCACAAATGAACTCAGCAAACCAATGAACATTGAAAACTTAATACACAACATAATTTACAGTCTCAAGTCACCCTCGCCTTTCCAGAATTTTCCACCAGGTACACTACAACTTGATAATGCTGGGAGGAAGAACAATACCAAATATAATGCTGCTTTATTTGGCTGTGAGCTCTGAAACAGCATGTAATTTTTACACAGATGACCAAACTGATTTAAAGATTGGTTAGGTTGACTGCCTTACTTCTGAATTTTCAAAGCCACTTAGTATTAAGCTGATCTACAGAAAGCTCATTTGTTTTAATCCCCACTGACTCAGCTATTTAGGAAAGTCAGGTAAATTCTCAAATGTCTCGCATGTATTACATCAAAGGGATCACTTTAATCACTTAATTAAACAGCTTTGTGTTTAGTCTACATAGTTAAGTCTCTGAGCATATTTTTTTTCTTTTTTATTAATTTAACCAACATAAGAAAAAAAAAGGAAACAACTGATCACTGCCCTTTCACAAACAATTTATACAGCAACTTTCTTAAGCTTGTGATGGCTTTGAAAGCTTCAGTCAGGCTTAACCATGCCAAGGCCTCATTTTCTCTGATGGGTTCTGTAATAACTATTAAACATCAATCAAAATTCTGAGCTTTAAGCACCCGGAAGTTCAAAAGACTGCACATGAATCACACTATCCTTCAAAACAATGGCAGTTTCCATAATGCCAAACAAATGATTGACTGGTATAGATGTCTTGGCTAGAGATCTTACCCACAGCAGAGCTAATGGTATTGATGAAAATTAGCCTAGGGAACAGGTTTAATATCCTTTGGGGCTATCAGGATCCCACAAATAATAACAATGCAGTTATCTAACAAATCAAATTTTATCCTCTTGATAAGAATGGCACTGATTTATTATGAGTCTTCCAAAACTTTAATTCTGCAAATTGCTTTTGGGTGTGGTTCACAAGCTGATGCATCATGCTGAGGTGGAGGATAGATAGCATCCCCATGAATCAGAGGGTTTTAACAGTGCAGGTCACAGTTCTGATTCTATTAAAACTAGAAGACAGGAACACTCAGATTTCACATCACCCATCCTTAACCCTGTGTGAGCAACCCAGTGTGGCAGACAGTCCCCATTCCTCTCTGATATGGACAACACTCAACATTTCCCTGGTGTCTTTTTTTTTTTTTTTGGTACCAAGGATTGAACTCAGGGGCATTTGACCACTGAGTGACCACTGAGCCACATCCCTAGCCCTATTTTGTATTTTATTTAGAGACAGGGTCTCACTGAGTTGGGATTACAGGTGTGCACCACACATCTAGATTTCTGGTGTCTTTTTGGTGTTTCTCTCACTTCTTATGAGCCCTGAACCCCCAATGGTTAAAGAAAACATTACCATTTTAGATTTCTTAGTAAATAGATGGAGCAGAGAGTAGCAGTAGAATTCAGAACCCAAAACCACCCTAGCATTAATCCATAAAACTAAGGTAGAAGAAATTTTTAAAAAAGTAGAAAGGAGACACAAAGGAAAGACAAGAAAATACAATTTTAATTCAGAAGTTCCACATACTTTTCCAGGCCTGTTACTCCCAAATTCCCTGGAAATCTGTTCATCTACCTATGCACTGTTAATTAATCCCAAATAAAAAGATTAAGCAAAGAAAGATATCTTGTGGAACCTAAAATTTAGGGGACTTTCCAGCACTCTTTATTAGTCAGATAATGAAAACCATATCAGCCTGAGGATCCTGAGACTGAACAGACAACCAGAACCATCTTGAGCTCACCAGACTGATTTCAGTACAACATACCTTCCCACAGCCACCCCTCACAAAGTTTCCTTTAAATGAAGAGCTGTTAACCCCTAAAATGCATCTCTTACTCTTAAGATGGCCCACATTCTCCCTTGAATACATATTCCTTGCTTTACCCTGAAAGGCATCTCTCTCTTGAGATTGCCCCTATTCTCCCTTAAATATGTATTTGTTTCCCAAATAAACCTCTGTCTGTGCCTCTGACTGGCACATACTGAAACTCTTTTCCATCATGTAGGCCAAAAGCCCCAGTAAACCCAAATTGGGTTCCCCCTTCTCCCTTGGAACTCCTCAGCCCCTTCTTTGGAGATACCTCTTCTTCCATGACAAAATAATACATCCAACCTCCTGATAGTTGGGGCAATACTAACTTAAAAATAGAGACAACTCTCATTTATTTCCTTTAAAATTGAACAGAGAGTGGTTACATCATATAATTTTTAAAGCAATGGTTTTTTATTAGTTTTAATTTGATGTAGCAAACTGCTCTCAAATATTTTTTGCAAATAGAACAGCTGTTAGACCTGCTCAAACGAATATACTAAGCCTCAATGAGCTAAATCCATTTGTCCAGACGTAACCAAAATGATAAAAGCCAAAGGGCCAGAACAATCCTATATCATGGCTAAGCTTTTATATAAGCCAAAGTAAATTATATTTTTCTCTGTCTCACAAACATGGCTTTACATCAGGGGGTCAGCAAACTACAGTCTGAAGGCCTAAACCTGCCTACCACCTGTTTTTGTGAGTAAAGGGGGTTTTTCTGGTCCAGATTATGCTACTGTGGCAAAGGATTATTTTGAGCTGAAGGCATATAAGAATCAGGATGCAGAAAGAAGCTTTTTGCATTCGTCTTATCTACCTAAAAGCAGAGCTTTCCAAAAGAATTCAACTGTCATAAATCTCTCCTTTAAGGCAGGCTTCCTATATCAGGGAGAAGAGTGACTCCTATCACCCAAGATGAGAAGTTGGTGCCAGGATGAGAACTTGCATAAACAGAACTTACTAAAAGAAACCTTAGCTTCTATTAGGTTGCCCCATATATCTCTCAGCTATCTCCCACCATTTACTAATCTCTCGGGGGGAGGTGCTGAGGAACAAATCCAGGGCCTTGCACATGCTAGGCAAGTGCTCAACCACTGAGCTACCGCCCTCCCTCTCCCCTTTATCATTTTTTTGTACTAGGGATTGAACTCAGGGGTGCTTAACCATTGAGCTACCTCCCCAGCCCCAGCCCCACCCCCACCCCCCCTTTTTTTGAGAGAGGGATTCACTAAGTTGCTGAGTCTGGCTTTGAATTTGCAATCTTTCTGCCTTAGCCTCCCAAGCTGCTGGAATTATAGGTGTGCGCCACTGTACCAAATCTTCATTCTTAAAATAGTATATAAGCCCCAAATTCTAAGCACTTCTTTGGGTTACATTTCCTGGAAGCTCTCTTTCTCTTGCTAATTAATCTTTTATCAGTACAATTCCAAGGCCCCTAAATTAGAAACCTAAGGGGTTAGAGGAAAAGGTTTTTTTTTTTTCTTCCTGACAACAGCCATGGCTCATTAACATATTGTCTACACCTCTTGGAATTGAGTAGTTGCCACAGAGACCATATGGCTTACACAGAGCCCCAAACATTTACTGTCTGGCTTTTTACAGAAGAAGATTGCCAACCCTTCTTCCACATAAAAGGTTACCAAATTTTTGAAATCTAATAGTAAAGATAATAGGAAAAATAAGATGCAAGGATTTTTTTCAGAAAGTTTCTAGATATAAATGTGTGATTAAATAATAATGATTTAAATTATTATATAATTCACTATAATAAGTAGTCATGTTTTGTTGAGGTAACTATCTGAGCTTTGAACAGATATAATATATAAACATTAACCAAACATCAGAATAAATACCATGGAAAAAAATCTATGTACTTTCATGGAGGAAGGAAAGAACTATTAAAGATCATTTTCAGGATTGGGGTGTAGCTCAGTAGTAGAACACTTGCGTAGCATGCCTAAGGCCCTAGGTTCAATCCCCAGGACAGCCTCCCAATCCCGCAAAAAAAAAAAAAAAAAAAAAAATTTATCTTCAAATGTCAAGATTCAAAGGGCTTAGAATGTAACTGCAATGCTTCGGCCCTAACACCTAACATTTCTCAGAGAAATTTAATCAGTTACTTAATCCTCCTCCAAAGTTAAATTACTTCCTTAAACAGGAGGCAAGTGGGAGATTAACTGAAATAAACATATCCCCTTCTCTCATCAATAGTTCAATTGAGTGGGAATTGCCAACATTCTTCCCGGTATGGTTTAGCACGTAAAAAACTTCTGAACAATTTCTCTCAAGGTGTGGAAGAGATAAAATGAAAACATTTCAGTGAATTAATCAATTAAGACAGTGTGAAATGTCACATAGCTTTTCAAAAAGAGAGGGATATCATAGGGCCAATGCCCATAAACATTGTATATTCCTTCAGCATTGGCATCTTCTAGTTTAGGGCTTTGGACTAATAGTATCAGTGGTACTTGGGAACTTGTTAAAAGTACTAATTTGGGAGGTTATCCTAGACTTACTGTGTGAAAATGTCTCTGAGTTGGGATCCAGAAATCTGCATTGTAATGAAATTTCCTACAGGCAGGGTTTCTCACCCATTGTACTGTTGGGTCTGAACCCTTCCTTTTTTTTTTTTTTTTTGTACTGAGGATTGAACCCAGGGGTGCTTAACCACTGAGCAACATCCCCAGTCCTTCTTATTTTTTATTTAGAGACAGGGTTTCACTGAGTTGCTTAGGGCCTCACTAAGTTGCTGAGGCTGGCTTTGAACTCTTGATCCTCCTGCCACTGGGATTACAGATTGCACTTCCACCCAGCTCTGCATTATTATTTGTGAAGGGCTGTCTTGTGCATTGTAGAATGCTTACCAGCATCCCTGACCTTTATCCAACTAAATAACAGTAATGGTCCTATTCCAGTTGTGAACAAAAATATGTTGGAAATATTTTGCCAAATATCCCTAGGGGTGTAATATCACTCCAGTTTGAGAACCAAAGCTGAAAGAGATTCTCATGCATAGTCAAGTTTGAGAAGGTTTCTGCCAAGGCTTCTGTACCTACTGTTGAGAACCCCCAATATTGTATTATCTTCCCATGAGGAAACTCATCTACTCCTTCAATATTCTTTGGAGACTTCACTAATGGTCACCACTATAGTGCTATTAGAAGTACTTCATGGAAAAATATGCCACCATCTTCCTTCCCACCAATTTTTGAGTGTATCTCATACATTGCAATTCAATCCAATTTCTGGCCAAGGTCACCTGAAATCCAGGATAATGCAGGGCAAATAAGTAATCAATAGTTAGAAAGTCATGATACAAACATACCTCAAGATCTGAGATGTTTAGAAGAAAAGTTCTAATAAGTTTTCTCTCAGTGACTTGGCAAAATCTATTTTAATGTACTTTCAAGCATTTAAAACCACGTTAATACAATTACAGTTCACTGAAAAATTAGCATGCAATCTAGTTTGAAAGCTAAAATCAGTCATAACAGCGTAATATTCCATTTAATTACAAAGATTAATTCAACCCTCATTTATTTGTGTATGTGTTTGGTCTTTTCATTTTTCACCAAACACCCGAGATTCAAATACCATCTGGTAGAATTGCTGCACAAGCATCAGTAGCATCCATTAGAGTGGTACATTTCATTTTAAAGTAGAATTGATAAAAAGACAAAGGGAAGGAGGGAAAGGATGGGTGGAGTCCATAGAAACTCAATTTTAAAATTGATGTTTCCCACCGATCTTATGGGACTATATATCTCTCTCTCATGTGCCCTTTGCCATGCCACTGACAGAAATCATCCCAAATAACAAGCCCTCCCATTCTCACTTACCATATTGTTAAAAACAGGTGAAATTCAGCAGCACTATAAATTATAATGGACCCAAACTATAAATTATGAATTATGTCCACTATTACATCCTCCTTAAAATTTCTTCCCTAGTCATATGGTGATTAAGATTGACTACTTTATTCCTCACATCATTCAATAGTCCATCTTTTACTGAATTACTACTAAAGGCCAAACAAGCCCTGCACACTGATAATCACATTTTAAAGTTTTTATTGAGTTATAACATATACAAGGTGCACAAAAAGTAAGTGTATAAACCAAAGATTTCTTACATATATACATTTTCACACCTATATTAGTAGATCTGAGACAAAATTTAAAGCATTTATAGCACCTAGAAGTCTCCCTCGGATACCCTCCCAGGCAACAGACCCAGCATCCCTAAGATAGTAGCTCTATCTCCACATCTCCACAGATTAGTTTTGCCTGTTCCTTTTCTATTTTCTTTGATACTGGGAATTGAACCCAGAGGTGCTTTACCACTGAGCTACACCCCCAGTCCTTTCTTGTTTTTTGGTTTTTTTTTTTTTTTGATACAGGGCCACACTAAGTTGCTGAGGCTGGCTTTGAACTTGTGATTCTCCTGCCTCGGCCTCCCAAGTTGCCAGGATGATAAGTGTGCACCAACGCATCCAGCAGTTTTGCTTATTCTTGAACTTTTTTAAAAAAATTGTATATTCCTTTGTATTTGGCTTCTTACCCTCAGTACCTCTGGGTAGTTCATCCAGGTTGGGTGCAGCAGGAATGGAAGTACGGTTTAATAAACTGCATTTCTGTCCTGAAGAAGTTCATGATTTGTCACATATGGAGAACAGGATGCAAAAGAAAAACCTGTCATTTATTATATGAACCACACTATTATGACTATAGTAAATGCACTAAAATTTTTAAAAAAAGAAGGAGAAAAGAATCAAAAGAAAGCTTAAACCTGGAAAAACAACCTCTAATAGAAGAATGTTGAGAATGGGGTGGAATGCAATGGGAAGGGAAGGACTCTGTAAGAAGGTCGTCTTAAAAAATGAGATCTCAGAGCTAAACAGAAACAGTAACAGAGGTAACATTGCTAATAATAACAAAAGGAACACTCTTCATTGATACCCCACTATGTACTAGATACTTTAGTAAGAGCTTCAATTTATCATCCCACCTAAATCTTACTTCAACTCTGCACCTTAGGAACAAATCATTCTCATTTCACAGCTGATAAACTGAGACTTGGAAAGGAGAAATAATTTACCCCAAGTCACATAGGCAATAGAACCCCAAAACCAGTTTCTCTCTGAGATTGATTTATCCTTGGCTGATTTCAAAGTTCATGTTTTCCCAACACCCACTATGTTTTGAGGGATGAAAATTAATATTATATTATATAAATATTATTCATTTTTATAAATCAAAATGAACTGAATCATCTGTATGGTACAGACTACTTCTGTATCCATAACTATGCTGAACATGCTAAAACAAATATTTTCAGCTGTAAAATGGCAAGACACGTGCAGAGTTTTAAGTATACTTTTTAAAAGTTCTCCATCCCTCCTACCTAAAAATTATGTTACTCACCTTTTGGTTCTAGACACCAATGAGACTAAACTTTGAGAGCCCCGGAGAGATCAATATTTGGCCAAGAGGGGAAAGGCAAGGCAAGAAAGTACCAGAATAATAAAGGAAATGAGTGAGGGCCAGCTATTTCTAGTCTAGATATATCAGAACATCTATTTTGCATATTAGTCAGTATAGTGAGGTAAATTAGATTTCAGCAGCAAAGGAAAGGTGGTATTTGAGGGAATGGAGCCCCCCAGGGAGAGAAGGCTGTCAATCTCAAGAATGAAATCCAATAACAAACACCACCCTGAAAAAATGAAGTCTCACATGAGCACCCCTGGCCCAAGGATCCCTGGCCCTCATCCTCCCATTTCAAAAGAGGAACAACACATCTTCCTTAAAAATCCTCTAACACTCACAAAGATGAATGAGAGTTTTGGTTTTGAACTAGTAAACCCAAACTTTCCTGAAGCACAGGCCTGACTGACTTTGGGGTTTGAAATACAGGAACATGCCATCAGAAGCAAACCAAAAACCTTGAACCTTACCCTGGAAGCTCATGAGTTAGAAGGTGACACTTCTGAGCTTTGAGTCCTTGGTTCCACATATGAATCCTCAAAACTTTAAGAACTTGCCTCTGCATTATCTGCTTATAAGACTATATTATCAGCAACATCTAATCTTCTGCTGCCATAATAGCCATATCTGGCTTATAAGGTAGTTCAAGGTGAACTACATGTATCCAGTTACCTTGCTGCTCTCTGCCCCTCTTATAGCCAGTCTACCAGCCTCCATCCCCTCAGACTAAACCCCTGAGGTGAGTTACAGGACATAGACCAAGGAAATGTACCCCAAAGCCATCCTCTGTCACCACAATTCAAACCTTGTTATTTATTTTGAGATGCCCATGGGCCACATTTTGAAACAAACCCTAGTTTTGTTTTGATCTACCTCTGAAAAGGCAGTCTATGGAGGGAAATCAAAAAGGCCACCTATACTCAAGGCAAAACAATGAGCCATAGTCAAGGGACATGTGGGCTGTTTGTAAACAGCAGCCTAAATGTCATCATCAATTATTCATCATTCAACAAAGCCACTTAATTCTTACCTGAGATTCAGCCCAATAAAAAATGAAGAAGAAAGTTTTGGGTCAAAAATGTGACACAAGAAATGTCCTAGACCAAGTTGACAAGCCATGGCCTGTAGGCCAAATTCAGGCTGCTGCCTGCTCACACATCCACATTTTTTTGCTCACATACCATCTATGACTGTTTTCATGCTACATAGAAGATCTTAGTACCTGCTACTGAGACCACATGATCTAGAAAGCCCAAAACACTTATGATCTGTCCCTATACATGATAAATTTTCAACTCTTGCTACTCAAAGTGTGCTCCATGATTCTACAGCACCAGTCTCACTTGGGAGCTTATTAGAAATGCAGACTCTCAGGCTCCATTTTACCTAGGACCCTGGGAGACTGGTATGAACGTTCATGCTGGAAAAGCTCTGTTCCAATAGGATCTGCTTCTTAAACTTGGCTACTCATTGGAATTACCTGAGGAGTTTTTTGTTTTAATGTTTTAAATACTGCTGGATTGGGTTGAAGGTAATAACAAGCTGGAAAGTTGACAGAAGTTTCCAACTCCTACTCATCGGGGCATGGGCAGCCCCCATTGCTCTCATTCTTGCTAGATCTGAGAGAAGACACTCAACCCATCAACAATGGTTAAGAGGGTGGGAAAGTGTGGGAAAGGAGACTGCTATGCCAGGTTTCTTTCAGCCCTGTCAAATGTGGTCTCTCTGATGAGCTTATTTTTTGTGAATAATTTTTAGTGGAAATTTTTAATGTTTTTAGAACAACTCATAGGATCTCATTAAAACATGACTTATTACAGATCTATACAAATCACTTTGCCAAACCATAACTTTCATTTTCAAAAGCCTGGAAGAACAAGTCAAATTATTCCATGAACTTGTAAATTAGCTTTATAACCTAACATCATAATTGAGTAAAGGCTCTGTTCTGTGGCCCTAAAGCATACAACCTCACCGCCATACTTGGCTCCACTCTGCTCTGGGACAGGTTCATTTTGCTCATTAGTTCTAATCCTTATAAATCCATGCAAGGAGGCTCTCGTTAGCCTGCCAGTGCTGGGAACACCAGAATATATGAAAGGCAGCAGCCTGCCCCACTCACCTCAGCTCAGCAAGGAACAGAGTGAAGCCCAGGCCTTTCCAAGGCTGAGTACAGAATGCCATAAGTCAGTGGAGTGGGTGTCTATACTGAAAATTATGTTTCTTAACTAGGGAACTCAAATATAAAACTAGAAAAATGATTTGCCTCCTAGAATGTAGCTGGGTCCCTTATGGCCTATTCCAGTTCCAGGTCCTAAAGTCTAGTAGGAATTTCTTACACCTATACATAAAGGTCACATGGCCTGAGGCCAAGTCCTTTCCTCATCTCAGTTCAACAACAACTAGTTTTACTCAAATAGTTCTGAGAGACAATGTAAATACTGGTCTTGAGCAAAACATTAAAATTTCAGTAAATAATTAAACATCACTAACCAACCAATCAAGGAAATAGGGAAAAATTATACTAATTTTACTCATTTCTGTTCCTGTACTATCATGTACAGGGACAGAAATAAGCCAGGCACAAAAAAAAAGACAAATGTGTGACCTCAGTGATAGGTAGAATCTTAAAAAGTTAATCTCATAGAAGCAGAAAGTAGAAAAGTAGTTATTGGACACTGGGAGAAGGAAGGGAGAAGGCTAGGGAGAAGAGAGATATTGATCAAAGAACACAAAGTTTCCCTTAGAGTTGTGGAGTAAACTTTAGTGATCTGGTACACTGCATGGTGACAACAATTAATAATAATGTGTTGTCAATGGGGTTTTACTCAGCTATAATGAAGAATGAAATTATGGCATTTGCTGGTAAATGGATGGAACTAGAGAACATCATGCTAAGAAGTGAAATAAGCCAAGCTCACAAAGTCAAGAATCAAATATTTTCTCTCATATGTGGAAGCTAGAGCAACATAAAAAAAAAGAAAAATCAAAAAGGGGGATATCATGTAGAAGAGAGATCAGTGAAATACAGGAAATGGATACAGGGGGAGGGGAAAAGGGAACAGTGAAATAAATCTGATCAAACGTTCCTATGTACATATATGAATATACCACAGTGCATTTCATGTTTATGTATACCCATGATTGCACTAATTTAAAATATATATATATATATATATATATATATATATATATATATATATATATATAAATCAATAGAAGAAGATCAGTAGAGGGAAGGGAACAGAAGAGAGAGGGAGGGAGGGAAAGGGGAAGTACTGGTGACTTAATTGGAACAAATTATATTCCATGCTTGTATAATTATCTCAAAACGAACTGATTTTATATATAATGAACTAATAAAAATATTATATATATTATATATAATGAACTAATACAAATAAACAGCAAAATAATAATGTGTTGTATATCTCAAAACTGCAAAAGGAATGGATCTGTAATGTTGTCACTCCAAAGAAACGAATTAGTAAGGTGATAAATGCATTAATTAACTTGATTGAATCTTTCTGTAATGTACACATAAATCAAGATTGTACATTGTACCACATATACACAATTATTATTTGACAATTAAAAATATTTTTTAAATTTTAATGAAATTCAACGGCAAGGTGCTAAAGGGAGAAGGTACAGGCAATAATGTAATCAGATAAGAGAGGCAAAGACTGCCAATTGTAGCTAGGTAGTTCCCAAAGATAATGCCAATGACTCCTCCCATTTCTTGGGTGCTCCTGCTGCTCTTTACACCAAGAGATAGAGCCTGTTTTTCCTTCTCTTAAATAAAAGCTGGCCTTGTCCATGGCTTTGATCAACAGAATGTACACAAGAAATATTCTAGGACTTGTGCATTCAGACCTTAAGAGAACTGGCAGCTTCACCATCCTCTCTTGGCTAATCTAGCTTCTCTCTGGAGAGAGCCACTTGAGGAATACTGAAATGCCAGACATGTGGGAATCAGCAACCTTGGACATCCAGCCATAGTTGCCATCTGACTGCAACTATCTGAGAGACTCCAGGTAAAAATCAGCAGAAGAGCTACCCAACTGAGCCCAGCAAACCCACAAGACAGGTAAAAAATGATACATGTTTCAAGACAGCAAGTTTTGAGGTGGTTTGTTATGTAGCAATAGATAACCCAAACACAGATCAGTGCAGTAACCGAATCATTGTACCTGTGTGAAGAAAATTAAGACCTACTCCCTTACCTCTGGCCACTGTCGGATTCAGAACCACCACAAATAGCCCCAAACTCCAAAATTCTTTATGAGAAATCACCCCTTCCATAACACCTTTTTTTAATAAAAAAGGGAATATTGTTCATTTGAAACACCAAGAGTGATAATATTTAAAGTCAAAATGAGATTATTTTGCAAAATTGTTAGTGCCTCTATCAGAATACTTAGGTCATGCCATTTCTTCCTAGCACTGCTATCTCTGACCCTTCCCACTCCAAATTTTGACCTTTTTCTAAAGTTCTTTCCCTCTTTCTTCTCCTAGTATCAGACTGTGTCTCTGGTTCATATGTGAGGTTCTGTCAGAAATGGATTTGCTGTCATGCCCTCAGCCTGCCTTCACCCAGCTACGCTAGAGTCTAGAAAATGACAACTCAGAACACCGGGTTAAATACAATTTCTCTCTCTTCACCCATTTTCCACTATCTGCGTGTCTGGCCCTCAGGTTATTAATGGAACTGACATTTCTGTACAACTGACTGAGCAGGACCAGCAGCCAGATAACAAGGGAGCAGCTGACAACAGCAGACTCAGCCCCAGAGATAGCAGATAAGCAGACGCACCATGGCTATTAGTTTCATCTTGGGCTGAAGGGAGGTGCATCATAGAATCTACACAGAAAACTTGAGCATCCTTAATGGACTCCTTTTCCGTGAAATTAAAAACCGAAACATCAAAACTCATTTTAGTCAACCAAAATAAACACATATTTTAAGTGAATTTCTAACATACTCAATTTGGATTTGGACCAAAAACAGAAGAGATGGGCATTAAACCTCCCCCATCCACTCCACAATTAAAATAATAAATATTCTCCATAATTCTTAAAAAGCATCTCTCTGCTTTGAGTGTCTGAAATTGTATTCTGAGGCTACTGAGGCATTTCAAAGTCCTACAGTCAATCAGTTCTTCAACCCAAAATATACATTTAAAAACTAAAGACTTCACAGTTCATGTTTAAGTTAGTACTGCTTGCTTATCTGATATTGTTAAAAATTGTTAAGCTTTTACTATTCCAAGTTTTATCTTTAAATATAGTCTCATTATTTCACATATTTCAAATTAGTTATACTCCTGAATACTAGAATTATTTTTTAAATGTATGAAGTGGTCATATGCTAGTTATATATTTATTTATACTCTTGATGATCAACATTGAGAATGGGACATTGCAAAAAGAAAAACATGCAACACTATACAAAAACCATTTAGTGTATTTTCATGTTTGTACACTAACATGAGATAGTGTCTCTTATAAAAGATAATCTTCATCAACCTCTAACAAATTTTTTTTTGCAAATTTGCTTTTATAGAAACTCTGCATTACAAGTTGGTAGGAATCCTCTTCCTTCCTATGAGAAAAAAATCTATACATTGTTCTTCAATGGAATAATTGATTAAGGTGCTGATTTATAAATTGTTCAAAAACAGTTTGGTATTTAATAAAAGTTGAACATTAAAGAGGATATCTTGTCATGCCAGGAAGAAAAGACACTGTCAAAAACAACTGAAGTCATGTCAAAATCCCCTAAGGGAAGAGTCACAAGTTGGCCAAGATGAAAAAATTTGAGCTTCAAAAAGAATAATGATTGTAATGAATTTAAACATATCAAATACATTAAAATCCCTGAGTTTATAATGACACTGAAAAAAAATTGCTTTGGTACCTCTGGAAGTTCCAGGCACCATCTTATGAAAATTAATAAATAGAAAGATAGACATTAATGTTGCCTTTCCTATATAAACTATATGTCAGCATAATCAAGAGAGTAATGAGGGAAATTCTTAAGAATGATTTCAGGATCCAAGATGGTGGGCCAGAGGGAGGCAGCATTCTGTGTCGCTCCGTGACCTGAGACTCAAGAAGTGAGAAAACTGCATCTCTGTGAGTGATATTCCTGCCCCCATGCAGGAATCATGGCCACCATGACGATGCAGGCTTCAGGCCTCAGCATCAGAGTAGGTCTCCTAACTACTTGCCCACGCAGGACCACCGGGTGCCCCAGCAGGACCATCAGCATCAGCACCGGCACAAAACTTTTGGCCACCCACCCGAGCAGAAATACAGGACACAGCTCTCATGCGGGACATGTGGCAGCTACTCACACAGAAGATCTGCAGCCACCATTCCTGTGTGGACCCTCATCAACCAACATGGGGCTCCCCTGGTTGCCTCCATCTTGGGACTCTGCAGCAATGGAGATAGTCCGCTACATGCTGTATCCCAACTGCACTGGGGAACTTCATAGCCACATGCTGCACACCTTAGACCCAGTCTCTGAACTCAACATCCAACACCATCACCTGGCTCCCACCACCCAACCTGACACCTCATCGCTGAAAGAAAATGCTTCCATCTTGGGTCACCTTCATCACCATCCTTACTGGGGGCAACTCCCAGTTTGGAACTCTGGCTGGCCAGGTACCCAGTTTCTAACTCCCCCCTCTCCCAAGCAGCTGCTAATTGGGCACAATGGCTCCACAACAACAACAACAAAAACAGCTCTCAGAGAGGCAGGTATGCAACGTTCCCAAAGCGCCACACAAAGAGCCTGGAGAGAAAGGTCCCTTATTAGGAAGCAGTAAGGGAAAGGGTGAATGTGGTACAGTTTAGAGACTAACAGAGACCAGGACCTGAAAGATCTTCATGTGAGATAAGGAGATAAAACCAGGTGCTCACATCACAGGAGCAGGCCCAAAAAGAGATCCCTGAGGTGTAGTCTCCCTTCAGGGTCAGACAGGTGCCACATCCCGCTTCCAGGTGCCCGCCACCCAGGACCAACCCTCCCTCTCTGATTTCCATCACCATCCTGAGGGTGGAGATATCAGTTAACAACAGATGACCCCACCTGTTGGATGAGAAGGGAAGCAGGAAAGAGTGATCTCCAACCAAAATAATCCTTCCTTTGAGTTTTTTTTTTCCTTTTTTCTTTCTTCTTCTCTATTCTCCCACCCTCATACCACCAACATATGTGAAACCAAGTACTGTGCATGAATTAGGATACTGAGGTCTGAGACGACTGAATAGTATATGACAGTTGTGTTGTATATTCTTTTTTTTCTTTATTTTGTTTTTGTTTTTTCTCTAATTTTTACTATTTTAATATTTTTTATTTTTCTTAATATATATTTGTTTGTTTTATCTACTCTACTGTCTTCCCTCTTACTTGTCTTCCCAAAATTACGTCCTCTCTATTCTCCTGCTACTAACTTTCTTCTTTAGATTTCTCTTTCACACTTCCTAAGATATAATAACTCTATATCCTCACCTCCTACCTCCTCAGCATATCATCCTACTCCTCACCCCCAGTTCTTTGTCCACCATCAGAAACTGTAAACCCTTTTACAAAACTACTGAGTATATTGTTGATAATGATTGAATTCACCATTTCTGTACATTGTGACTAAACTGTAAACGTTGATTAGCAACTATTGGTTTTTAGGTGGTATTTTGTTTAAATTGGGATCTGTTAACATTGTCCTTCACCTCAAAGGAGAGATTTTGGAACTCTACAGAGACACTAAAAGCCTATAGGGTAAAAACAATAATAACTCAGATCCACAGTGCTAGAAGAGAAGACACACAAGTAACATGAAAAGACAAGGGAAGAAAGTGCCCCCAAACAAATCAAGATACCACATTATTATAATCCATGGCCAGCACAGCAGAGAAGCAGTTCAGGATGTACATAATTAAAATATTCTGTGAATTAAAGGATGATATAAGAGAGAAAACACAGGCAGCAAAAGATCATTTTGAAAAAGAGCTACAAATACAGGAAGCAAAAGATTACTTCAACAGTGAGATAGAGAATCTAAAGAAAAAACAAACAGAAATCCTTTAAATGAAAGAAACAATAAACCAAATTAAAAGTTTAATTGAAAGCATCACCAACAGATTAGACCACTTGGAAGACAGGACTTCAGATAATAAAGACAAAATATATAATCTTGAAAAGAATGAAGACCACACAGTAAAAATGGTAAGAAACCATGAGCAGAGCATTCAAAAAATATAGGATACCATAAAAAGACCAAATTTAAGAGTTATTGGGATATAGGAAGGTACAGAGTTCCAACCCAAAGGAAAGAACAATCTATTCAATGAAATAATGTCAGAAAAAATTGAAACATGAAGAACAAATTGGAAAACCAAATTCAAGAGGCTTACAGGATACCAAATGTACAAAATCACAACAGTTCCACACACCAAGGCACATTATAATGAAAATTCCTAACTTACAGAATAAGGAGAGAATATTAAAAGCCACAATAGAAAGGAATCAGATTGCATATAGGGGCAAACCAATTAGGTTATGTGCAGATTTTTCAACCCAGACACTGAAAACTAGAAGATCCTAGAACAACATATATCAATCTTTGAAAGAAAATGGATGCCAACCAAGAAACTTGTATCCAGAAAAAAATTAAGCTTTAAATTTGATGATGAAATAAAAAACTTCCATGATAAACAAAAGTTAAAAGAATTTACAACTAGAAAACCTGCACTACAGAACATCTTTGGCAAAATATGCTATCAAGAGGAAATGAAAAACAAAAATGAAAATCAGCAGAGGAATGTATTACACTAAAGGAAAAATTAATCAAAGGAGAAACCAAGTCAAGTTAAATAACAAAAATTAGAAAAATGGCTGGGAATACAAATCATGTCTCAATAATAACCCTGAATGTTAATGACTAAACTCACCAATCAAAAGACATAGCCTAGCTAATTGGATCAAAAAAAAAAAAAGACCCAACAATATGTTGCCTCCAAAAGACTCATCTCATAGGAAAAGACATACACAGACTGGAGGTGAAAGGTTGGGAAAAATCATACCACTCACATGGACTGTAGAAGCAAGCAGGAATGTCCATACTCATATCAAATAAAGTAGACTTCAAGCCAAAGTTAATCAAAAGGGATAAAGAAGGACACTACATACTGCTCAAGGGAACCATACACCAACAAGACATAACAATCATTAATATATCTGCCCCAAACAATGGTGCAACTATGTTCATCAAACAAACTCTTCTCAAGTTCAAAAGTCAAATAGACCACAACACAATAATCATGGGTGACTTTAACACACCTCTCTCACCACTGGACAGATCATCCAAACAAAAGTTGAATAAAGAAACTATAGAAATCAAGAACACAATTAATAACTTAGACTTAATAGACATATATAGAATATATCAACCAACATCAAGTGCATACACTTTCTTCTCAGTAGCACATGGATCATTCTCAAAAATAGACCATATATTATGCCACAGAGCAACTCTTAGCAAATACAAAGGAGTAGAGATACTACCATGCATTTTATCCAATCATAATGGAATGAAATTGGAAATCAATGATAAAATAAGGAAGAAAAAATCCTACATCACATGGAGAATGAACAATATGCTACTGAATGAACAATGGGTTACAGAAGACATCAAGGAGGAGATTAAAGAATTCTTAGAGGTAAATGAGAACACAGACACAACATATCAAAATCTCTGGGACACTATGAAAGCACTACTAAGAGGAAAATTCGTTGCATGGAGTTCATTCTTTAAAAGAAGAAAAAGCCAACAAATAAATGACCTCACACTACATCTCAAAGCCCTAGTAAAAGAAGAACAAACCAGCAGCAAAAGCAGTAGAAGGCAAGAAATAATTAAAAATCAGAGCTGAAATCAATGAAACTGACACAAAATAAACATTGAAAAAATTGACAAAACTAAAAGTTGGTTCTTTGAAAAAATAAGATTGACAGACCTTTAGCCATGCTAATGAAGAGAAGAAGAGAGAGAACCCAAATTACTAGCATACATGATGAAAAAGGTAATATCAAAACAGACACTACAGAAATACAGAAGATAATTAGAAATTATTTTGAAACCTTATACTCTAATAAAATAGAAGATATTGAAGGCATTGATAAATTCCTAAAGTCATATGACCTGCCCAGATTGAGTCAGGAAGATATATACAACTTAAACAGACCAATATCAAGTGAGGAAATAGAAGAAGCCATCAAAAGATTACCAACCAAGAAAGCCAAGGACTGGACAGATACACAGCTGAGTTTTACAAGACGTCTCAAGAAGAACTAATACCAGTACTCTTCAATCTATTTCAGGAAATAGAAAAAGAGGAAGTACTTCCAAATTCATTCTCCAAGGCCAATATCACCCTGATTCCAAAACCAGACAAAGACACCTCAAAGAAAGAAAACTTCAGACCAATATTTCTAATGAATATAGATGCAAGAATCCTCAATAAAATTCTGGCAAATCGAATACAAAAACATATCAAAAAGATGGTGCACCATGATCAAGTGGGATTCATCCCAGGGCTGCAAGGTTGGTTCAACATATGGAAATGAATAAATGTAATTCATCACATCAATAGACTTAAAGATAAGAACCACATGATCATCTCGATAGACACAGGAAAAGCATTTGACAAAATACAGCACCCCTTTGTATTCAAAACACTAGAAAAACTAGGGATAACAGGAACTTATCTCAACATCGTAAAGGCTATCTATGCTAAGCCTCAGGCCAACATCATTCTAAAAACTGAAGGCATTCCCTCTAAAATCTGGAAAAAGTCATGGATGCCCTCTCTCACCACTTCTATTCAACATAGTTCGTGAAACACTGGCCAGAGCAATTAGACAGATGAAAGAAATTAAAGCAATAACTATATAAAAAGAAGAACTTAAACTAGCACTATTTGCTGACGATATGATTCTATACCTAGAAGTCCCAAAAAACTCCACCAGAAAACTTCTAGAACTAGTAAATGAATTCAGCAAGGTGGCAGGATATAAAATCAACACCCATAAATCAAAGGCATTTCTGTATATCAGTGGCAAATCCTCTGAAAAGGAAATGAAGAAAACTACCCCATTCACAATATCCTCAAAAAAATAAAATACTTGGGAATCAACTTAACAAAAGAGGTAAAAGATCTATACAATAAAACTACAGATCCCTAAAGAGAGAAATCGAAGAAGACCTTAGAAGATGGAAAGATCTACCTCGCTCATGGATAGGCAGAGTTAATATTATTAAAATGACCATACTACCAAAAGCCCTATACAGGTTTAACGCAATTCCAATCAAAATACCAATGGCATTCCTCATAGAAATAGAAAAAGCAATCTTGGGGCTGGAGATGTGGCTCAAGTGGTAGTGCGCTCACCTGGCATGCGTGAGGCACTGGGATCGATCCTCAGCACCACATAAAAATAAAATAAAGATATTTTAAAAGAAAAAGAAAAAAGAAAAATCAATCATGAAATTCATCTGGAAAAATAAGAGACCCAGAATAGCTAAAGCATTTCTAAGCAGGAAGAGTGAAACAGGTGGTATCACTATACCAGATCTTAAACTATACTACAGAGCAATAGTAACAAAAACAGCATGGTACTGGAACCAAAACAGGCTGGTGGACCAATGGTACAGAATAGAGGACACAGAGACGAACCCACAGAATTACAACTACCTTATATTAGACAAAGGTGCCAAAAGCATGCACTGCAAAAAGGACAGCATCTTCAACAAATGGTGCTGGGAACACTGGAAATCTATATGCAAGAAAATGAAATGTTTTGGAAAAAAACATGCAAATTTGTTCTTTCTTCAGATTTCCACTTTGTTAATTCATTGAAAGTTTGGGAAATTGAGGAATGTCTTAAATAATGTAATCAAATTATATCAAAGCACTGCTAAATATCTCAGGTTTTCCTTGTAGGCACTTCTAAGTATTTTGTCCAAAGTAGAACAATGGACTGAAAATCTACTGGTTAATGCACTGATTGGTATTTAACAAAAGACCTTTAATAGAGCAGTTTCTTCAAGAACATTTTTTTTAAAGAGAGAGAGAGAGAGAGAGAGAGAGAGAGAATTTTTTAATATTTTTTTTTTATTTTTTTTTAGTTTTTGGCAGACACAACATCTTTGTTTGTATGTGGTGCTGAGGATCAAACCTAGTGCCCCGCGCATGCCAGGTGAGCACGCTACGGCTTGAGCCACATCCCCAGCCCCTCAAGAACATTTTTGTTCAACAGAACAACTTGGAAGAGAATCTTCAAAAGTATGAGCAAATGGGCTGATTCTAGTTCCATTTTGTGAGCATGCTTATTAATAACTCAGAAAAACAATAAAACCAGAAAGTGAATTTATCAAATTATGAATTATATAGAAGTGAGAATGGTAGTTAATACACTGAATGACAGACCTGAGTTACTAAAGATCATCTGGGATACCATTCTAAAGAATTAATTCTAAATTTGGGAGAAGAGCATTGTGAAAAACATGTTTATCATAGCAATAGCTATAATAGATATCCAACCAGACCCAACTATGGGGAGATGTTTAAGTGATCTTCTGTATGACTAGTAAAAGAATATGTAATAATGGTGAATATTCTTTCACAAAGAATATGTAATATTACGCAAAATGCTTACAATATAAATGTTAGGAGACTAAGAAAGGAATCAAATTTACATACACAGCATTGTTCAAGAATGCTTTTTATGTATAGGAGAAATTACAGTAATACATCAAAATATAAGCAGTGGTTATGTTTGGGTGATGGAACTATTGATGAGTTTCTCTTTCTATTTCTGTATTTTACTTTGAAGATTTTCTTTAACGAACATAGATTTTCATAGCAAAAATAATAAACATGAAGAAGATGCAGAAATATTTTTCAAAAGCCAGAGCCATAAACAAAAACAACTAAATGCATCGTAATGAGAAAAAATGTGAAATTCTAGGATGAGGTTTTTTAAAAATGCTAACTTTAGGACTGCAGCAACAAGGCTTAACAACAGCTCCTGTGAGATTAAAAAAAAAAAAAAAAGACCTAGAAATTAACTGACTGTAAATTTGTTATGAGCCAACAGTGACATGCATGGCTGAGGGGGAAAGATAGCCATAATATCAGCTTCGGATTCCTTAATATAATTTGTATGCAAAACATAGGCAGCAATAATATTCCCATTGTGCTGGGTGAGTTGGACTCTATCTAGAATATTGTGTTCAGCCTTGAACTTGAGCTTTAAAAAAAAAAAAAAAAAAAAAAGATGTTGAAAACTGGAGAGAAGCCAGCAGGATAAGGCATCATAACTGCAGCAGAGAGATTGGTTCTCACTTTGGCTGCATTAGAATCATCTGGAGAGTTGATTAAAATGCACATTCCTGAGTCCTCTTCCCGAGTTTTTGATTCTATAGGTATGGGATGGAGCCAAGAATCTGCATTTCTAACTAGCGTATTGGTGATACCAAGAAGCTGGTATCACCTGCTCTGGAAAACAAAACACAGACTGTGAAACCAGATTGCCAGGAATGGAATCCCAGTCTTCCCCCCACTAGCTGAATGACCTTGGGCAAGGTTGATTGCCCTTTCTGTGCGTTGGTTTCTTCATCTGTAAAAAGAAATAACTTCCGCCATATGGATTTTATGTCATTGCAGTAGTTTGGCAGATGGAGCAACAGTGCAAAATGTTGGCATGGTTGAGCTCTGAGTGCCCCAATCTTCGCCCAGGGCACTCACCTGTGAGATGGTGAAAAAAGGACTTCTGCAAGGAGTGAGAAGAAGTGACCACTTATTAACACAGACTTGATGTCAGGAAAATTTCCCCTATAATCACCTGGAGTTCTCAGAGTGTGGGTCCCACACCAATAGCATCAGCATCAACTAAAGACTTGTCAGAAATGCAAATTCCCAAGGCCACCTTAGACCTACTAGATCAGAAACTGTGGGGCTAGAACTGGCAATTTGCATTCTAAGGGGTCTCTCCTGATGGTGCTGACCCATAGTCAAGTGTGAGAATGAATAACCTAAAGCATCACCCAAAACAATTGATATGAGGCACTAGAACATGGAAATTTGATTAAACTCACTCCAAAACCATATCAGGAGGATGCAGCTCAGTGGTAAAGCACCTGCCTAGCATATGTGAAGCCATGGGTTCCATCCCCAGCATGGAAAATAAATACTAGATAGAATATGCCTCTGATAAATATATATATGTCAAACTCTTACTTATACCATATATTTGCTTTTGTGCTTAAAACATATATAACACAAAGATGATACTGAATTTGTTCAAACCCAGAAAATCTAAAATCCACAGAGAAAAGCTATCACCTCCTATGATTTTCTCAGTAGGGGATGCTTCTTATTTTATAAGGGGAGGAGGGGGCAGGAGTGGGAGGTGGAATATCTGAGAGTCTAAAGGGACTCAGGGACCATGGACTTAGGTTACCCACCCACCTCCCTAACCAACAGGAAAGTCCAATGACCCAAACTAATGAACCAAACCACACTCACTTCCTTTCTCCCACCCACCAATGCAACCAAAGCCTCTCCACTCCCACAGGACAGAAGTTTGATAGAAGCTGCTGGCAGTGTTGAGAGTATTCCTCATGCTCTAGGAATTCATCTAAGTGCTTTAGAATACTGACTCCTTTAATCCAAATAACAAACTTCTATGGTAGGTACTGATCTCCCCATTTTACAGATGTGAAAACTGAGGACAATAGAGATGAAGTAATTTCCAAACAGGTCACAGAGCTAAGAAGAGATAGAAAGTTGGTTTGAAACCTAGGCAGTGTTTTTGCAGTCTGTGTTATTAATCTGTATACTGCAATTTCTGTTAAGGCCAACGAAGGAAAGGAGATACAAGTAGGAAGTCTATCTTGGCTTGTTTGTGTGTGAGAGACAGGGAGCCAGAGAAATGGGGTGATAGGGCTGGTACAAGCTCAGTATGGAAGGCACATAGGAGCCAGGAGAGGAGGGACCCAGGGCAAGCAAGAGGCTTACATGCTGTTTTGCCCCTCCAGGTCCCTGGTAAACACTGGAGCTGGTACAGGAAGCAAGGTCTCTTCTCTCTCTCTCTCTCTCTCTCTCTCTCTCTCTCTGTTCTCTCTCTCTCTCTCTCTCTCTCTCTCTCTCTCTCTCTCTCTCTCACACACACACACACACACACCGACACACACTTTTGTGTGTGGTGCTGGGGATTGAACTCAGGGTCTCACACGTGCTAAGCTCTCTAGGGAAATTCACCTTAAAAATAATGAAATACCATTCCATATCTATACAGTATCGCTTTGTTTTGTTTTGTAATACTGGGTATTGAACCTGGGACTCTCTATGACTGAGCTATATCCCCAGCCCTTTTTATTTTTTGAGACAGGGTCTCACTATTGCCCAGGCCGGCTTTGAACTTACAATCCTCCCACTTCAGCCTCCCAAGTAGCTGAGATTGTAGGCATGCACCACCATACCTAGCTGGGGTAACTGCATTCTTGGGTAGTTATACAGGTGTAATAGGAATGAGAAGGAGACTTTGACCAAAGTCCTTCCTTTCCTTTTCTTCTACAAATCAATTTATAATGAGTATGTGTAGTGCAGCAGGAGTAAGGGAGTTAAGTGATGTAGCAAGGGACAAGGACTGCTGGTTGCAGAGTTACTGGAATTAGCAAGTAGGAAGAGCCCAGAGGAAGCCTTGCCCATAGGCTGCAAGGACATGGGCAGTGACAGGATCTGATTACATAACAGAGGGAGAGAGGAAGGAACTGGGTGGGCACTCTCTGAATAGCATGCCCCATGCACATGTTTGGGCTCCTTAGAAGCCTCCTCCCCTAAATTTTCAGAACTGCTTTGCATCTCCATGATATTAAACCATCTCCTATCTCCCCTGCATCCATGGCACTCCTGTACCACACTAGGAGTATAAAGGGCCCTGCAGACAGGAGTGACTGCAGATGACTATCCCCCATTCAGAATCCGCAGCTCCTGGCCCAGCACCTGGCACATCATCATTGTGCTGGAAATGTTTGCAGAATTGAGTTTGCTGGGATGCAGTGAAATGCATTGTCACCTTCAAGGCAAGGAAGTGTGGAACACACAATCCTGGGGCTGTGTCCTCAGTGGGGATCCCCTTAGAAGCAAACCCTGAGACAAGGATTCAAGCACATGCAGTTCATTTGGGAGGTGAAAGAAACACCAGAGGGGCACAGAGAAGTGAGAGTAGAATGGAAGGCAGTCAATAAAGGGCATCTTGCCAAGCAGCTCAAGCCCACTGGGGAAGCCCCAGGAGCCCTTGTGGAACACAGGAGAGGGACGAGGAAGCTGGGGCAGGTACACACACCATTGCCCATCAATTGTTGGTTGAGGGCTGTTGAAGAGGTTGTGGTGTGCCCCCCAGTCCTACACTGTACTCCAGGCCCTCCATGTGAGTGACACAGCAGGCTCAGTGGGAAGAGAAAGCTCTTAGGCAAAAGCAGGAGACTGCAGCTAGAAGATAGACAGGTGAGCAATGAAGTGGTAAGGACAAGGTCACTGGTTCCCAAACTTTATTACCCAAAGGGTTTAGCCCCACCCCTAGAGTGTGGGGGGAGGGCAGTATGTCGAAGGGATCTGCATCACAACAAGTTCCCTAGAGCTGCCTGTCAGGCTCTGCTGAGGACGCAGGCAGGGCACTAACTGGTGGTACCAGAATGCATGCCAGAGGGAAATGCAATGCCTAGGATTGGCAGAGCTTAGAGACAAAGGCAAAGAGGTGAGCTACACTCCTGTTTTGCCCTCTGCAAGAGAACACTTCCCTCTTCATTCAAAGTCTGTGTGTGGGAGTTGCATGCCTGTGGAGATGGGAACATACAGCTGACTTCTCTGCACCTGCTGTGGCTAAGGCAACTCCCTCACAGCACCCTCAGCATGCTACCTCCCAGTGACTTCCATCCTGGTATTTTTCTCTGGATGTAGCCTAACAAGCTTAGGTCCTGGTGACAAAAAGCACAAACAAGCATTTCAGAAGGGATTCAGCATTTGGCTACATAATTTAGTTCAGCTGGGGATGAACCTTGTTCAGAAAACTGCTCCTCCCGATCTGACCCTGAGCTGGCCAGGGTGGCTGAAGGTTACACTGAGTCCTTCTCCCTCCCAATTTAGGAATCATTATATATTGACCTTGAAAGCCTCTTCCTTTGCTCTGGCAAGGGTAAATCCTCCAGAAGATACCCCCCAAATCATTCTTTTATCATCTTACACTCATTCACTGACTTTGATTACCAGAAAAATTGCAGGCCTCCCATCCTATGCTACTTATTTACAATAAGAGTACATGCTTGCAGGAAATGCAGAATCCTGAACAAAAACTGGTGCTTATTTCACAATACCAAATTTGCACTTGAAAGCTACACCATGTGTTTCAACACACAAAAGCATCCATGACCTCTTAAGAGATGAGCAGGAAAAGGCAGAGAGACAGAGATAACAAATTTCCCCTTCACAGAAACAGAGACACCCTCATTTATCTTTTACAATGAGCACCCCCAGTAAACAGTGCAGCAAAGCCACATGGACACACTTCCATTTTGAGATGGGGTCACTGCCACAAAAGCCACGGGGTTAGGCCTCAGACCACTGTGAATATCTGGACCACCCAGTTCAGGAAGTTGGTCACTATAGAATGCTGAGGTCGACACCTCTTAGGAGGAGCTTTAATTAGCTGCAGTCCAGAGCTTCATGGCAAGGGGGTAAAAAAAGCTTTGGCCCCTCGCAAATAGGAACATTTTTTCAGCTTTCCCAATGGGTTGCCAAGTGACTCAGCATTGGCCCAGTGTGGGCACTATTATTGATGAGAAATCTTCCGCCTGGGTGATATACTGCATAAAACACATGCCCAAAGAACAGTGCCAAGTCATGCCAGGAAGAAAAGGCGAATTATTCACCTCCACTTCAAATGCAGGCAAATCCTTTCTTAATGCAGGGGCTACTCCATATCAGAGAGACAAAGCCCTGAGATAGTCAGAGATTTCCATCTAAGATTCAAGGAATTATTAGGCAGAGTCCCTCCTTTCTTGTTGACTATTAAAAGGCAATCAAATTGAGGACAGCAGAGAAAAAGGGCAAGAAAAAAATTTTCTTTTTCAAAAACAGGCCCAAAGTAGAAAGCTGCATAAAAGCTGTCAGCTCATTGTGTTCTTTATGAGTAGTATGAGCTCCACCCAGAGGTCATTTCTAGAACTGCAAGTTCATTTAATTTGGAGAAGGAAAACCTCCATCTTTTGGGGTCCAGGGCGGGACGAGCCTCAGAGAATTGCTGGAAATTCTTGGAAACATCCTTCATTCTTGCTTTTCATTAAAGGCACTACTCTGAAATCTGAAAGATAAAATATACCTGGGGAACCTAGCGAGATCCAGGAGGACAATTGCCTTTGATATTTGTACCTGTCGAGGAACTAGCAGAGTTCCTGGCAGATTGAACTCAGCTCAAAGAAAGCAGAGTGTTCAAAGACTACTTTTAGAAGAAAAACTGACAGCTCTCATGAAATAAAATCGAAGACTGGAGAGCAACTCAGAGGGCAAGCAAGAACACGTCTAATATTAGAAATACTGGGAAGAGTTCTCCTTTAAGAAGGAGGTATGATCTGCTTGCCTAGAAAGCCCAAATGTAAGGCACCCACTCCCTTATGGAACTAGGAAGATTGCCCGGAGGCAATCTTGATGCATATTTCTCAAAGAACTGACTGAAGTTTCCAGAACATTCCCAAGTATCTGTCCATTCATAAAACACACACACCCTCACAATCCACCCCACCCTTGTGGCCTTGTACTAATTCATACATACACTACCCCAGTCCCTAAGGAGTTAGGCTAAAGAGCCCCAAATATGCTGAGGCCTCAACTGCCCAATTCTGTTCCAGATATCCCAGATATCTACCTTCTGGAGCACTTTCCATAACATTCTGTGCACACCTGTCCTTTCATGACTTAAAAGACAGCTTTGACAGACCTTGGAGGGGAAAACAAAATCAAATTTACCATTTGTCTTCCTCCAGCACTCCCCCCCCACCACCACCCAAATTCTTTCTTCACTAGAAACACTGAATAGCCTTTTCACATAAAACATCTATGGCAAGGTCATATTAAAGCTCTAGAAAATATCCTTGCTAAACTTCTGCACACTCCCATTTCAACAAGTCTAAGCATTACCAGAATGTTGCCTTCTTTGTTTCTTGATCATAATGCAAAAATATTTCTGCTTGGGGTTGGGGATATAGCTCAATGGTACAGTGCTTACCTAGCATGCACAAAGCCCTTTGGGTCTCCAGAACCAAAACAAAAAATAATTTAGTGCCCATGATGACTCAGTATGATTCCCTAATGATAACAATCACACTGGCCTAAATCACAAATGTTCAGACTCTACCCTAGATCCATGAACCAGGCTGGGAAGGGGATCCAGAAAGCTATAAAATTTCTAGACATCCCAGGTGATAGCTATTATCAGAAAGGTTTCAAAACATCTCTTGAATGAAAAAAAAAATGCTCCAGATTTTATAGTCTCCCAGCTGCAGAGTGGCATCCATGAACAGTGTACCAGGCATGCTATACCCACTAGAGCTCCAGTTCCATCAGAATACCTAGAATTAAGATAGGCTCCATTTTTTTAATTTTTAAACAACAATACTCTTCATTCTTTCCTCATTTATTCCCTTATCTTGTTTATGGTATCAGAAAAATTTACAAGGCCCACCAAGTTTCTACTGCTAACTTTTATACTCCTACACAATGGTCTACTACTGGTCCACAATTGATAAGCATGGTCTTTGGATCATTTGTGTTAAATGATGGGCTAAGAAGTAGATCTATTTGGTTACTGGAAAGGATTTGCCTCAGGACATTTGCACACATCATGCACAGAGAAGAAGGACACATGGCCAATACAGGTTTTCTTCTTCTTTGCATCTTGAGGGCTCTTCTGCCAGCTGCTCCCGATGGCTCCCAACTGCTCTGCATTCTGCCATATCCAATGGAGGTTTATGGCAAAATTCACTAGGCAGCAGGCCATGAGGCTCTTATAGACAGCAATTAGAAGGGAAAGATGAATTATTGGGTATTTGAAATGCAGTTAGAGAAAGAAACAGTCAGATGTTATTTTCTCTTAACCCCCAGTGATGAAATCTATTTATTCATCCAAAAGCACACACCTAAATCTGGGGTCATTCAGAACCAACAGCTCAGTCAATATAAAAATCAACTACACAGTCAATGTCATCATGAAAATCCATTAAACCAGAAATCATATTTTGTTCATCAAAAGGAATTCTTACCTTTTCTTTGGCTTTCTTTTTCGTCCCTGCATCCATCCAGTCATTTTCTTTCTCCAGCATATCAATGAAGGCCCAGCGAACACCCTCAATCAATTCCTCCATCTACAAGAAAATACCCAAAGAAGAAGTGTCAAAGACAAAAACTTCAGACAAGGTTTTCTGAACTAAAATTAGCTTGTGTAGAAATAGTTCAATGTTCAATATGATGAGGAAGAGGTTTTTCCAGTTTGACCCCATATTCTGGCAGCATTTATTCTAAAACCAGTAGATTATAGCCTTTTCTTTCCATGAGAATAACTGGATAGCCCAGCTGTGAAAGGATAATGTGTTTTTATTATTTCTAATAGGTTATGACTAGGTGGTGATCTGCTTAAGCCAATTTCAATAATTTAATAGGGATCTGAGAGAGACTAATAAAGGCACAGACTGTGTATTTCAGATAGGTATTGCAGAAGAAAGTGAACGAACAGTTGGAAGTGGTACTGTTAACCAAGAAACAGGCAAGAAGAGCCATTACTCCAAAGAGTGCTTTGCCAACATGAATCAGACTTATGCCAAGACCCCAAATTTAGTGCCACTGGTCAAATCAAATGCTTGGCTGTTCTCTATCATCTTTCTACCCTCTTCTCTACTCTCTTTTAGCTCAGCAAAGTCCCATTATTTCAGATCTAGAATGGTAGATGCAAAGGGAGCTTCTACAGAACATCTTCTAAAAGGCCTGTTCCCAGAAGTTCAAAGAGTGAGGCTACATTCACAAAGAGGACAAGTTTGCCCTAGCTTTACTGCCAGCATCTGCAGGCCAAGAGAGGACTGGGAGAAAAAAGACTATGACACTTAATTTCAGAAGCCACACAGCAATATGAGGAGGCTGTGCCTGTCTGTGAGTGCATACCCCTCAAAATCCCGTTCTCCTACAGAGACGCTCTGGCTTCCTTAACAGGACACCCAAGAAAGAATAAATATTGAGATCTGGCCCCAGAATTAAGTTAAATTTGAGATTATGGGATTATAAATCAATTTTAACATTACCTCTAGAAGGAAAACAGTTTAAATGTTTCCTTTGTTCTATAAGGAATTGTAGGCAGGAAGCTCAAAATAATTTTTTTTTCTGTTTAATAAGTTTTCAGCTATGTTTTCAGTTCAATAACAGTTGTAAGGGAACCAGAGCTGTAAATCAGTGGGCTGGGTTCCATCGTATGTAAATAAGAACAAACAGCAGATGGAAGGGGGTGGGGGGAGCTTCACAGCTATTTCTTCCCAACTTAGTAAAAACATGTAAAAAGAAGAGAAACCTCGACTTGGGATTGGGGCATAAGAAAACATGAAATAATGGTAGAGCAAAGGTCCTATAAAAAGCATTGTCAATGGTTCTCAACTTTATCTATACATTGGGAGCTTTGGGGGAACTTAAAAGAAAACTGACAAAAAAAATAATGAAACATTTTAAATTAAATAAAAAATCCTGAGGCCCAGGCATCAGGATGTTGATGTCATTAATCTAAGTTCTAGCCTGGGCTCTAGGAGTTTTTGAAAGCTCAGCAGGTGATTCTAATGTGCAGCCAGGGTTGAGACCCACTGATCTAGGGGAAGCCATTTATTTTACAAATAAGGAAATTAAGAGCTGATGATCTGTCGAAGATCATATAGCCGGTGAGGGTCAGAGCCAGGCCCTGACCACAGAGCTAAAATGACAATTGTGAGCTCAGAGTTTGTAAGAGCAACAACAGTGTCCTGCATAAATTAGACGAAAATGCCAGGAAAGTGGAAGGGAACCAACTGAAAAATGCAGAAGTCAACATTTTAAACAGAAAACACATAAGGAGGGTGTGAAAATGGCCAAGAAATCTCCAGAGACTAGATCTTCTGCATACGCAGTCATCAGCACCCCAAGTCTTTGTGACCTCATCACGCAGCAATGGGCTTCAGCCACCCCATCACCTACATGTGGATAGAGAAATACATCCTCCACGTTAGGGAGGGGCAATGGGGATGGAAAGAAGCTAGGAGATTGATTTGAGAGATTTAGTAACCAAATGAATGGAACCAGGTGATTAATTGTATGTGGGAGGCGAAGAAAACTGGGAAAGTTAGATTAATTCCTAGGCTAGGCTTCAGTGGTTATTGTTGCCATTCTCTAAGACCAGAAGCATGGGGAGAGAAAGAGGGATAGGGACAGAAGCCAGATCACAGGTGCCTGGGGTTATAGCTCAGTTGGTAGAATACTTGCCTGGAACATGTAAGGCACTGGGTTCCATCCTCAGCACCACATAAAAATAAATAAATGAAATAAAGGTATGTGTCCATCTACAACTAAAAAGAAAAAAAAAAGAAAAAGAAAAAGAAGCCAGGTTACAGTGGAATGAGGAGAGCACTATGAACTAAAAGAGTTAAGGTATAGATCTGAGGGTTTGGGTTTGGGCATGTTTGCTGCTACTCCTGTTTTTATTGTTGTTATTTTATTGTTGCTATTGAACATATGAGATATTTGACTGTGTTTGAATACAAATGGAAAGGATCCTGAAGAGAAGGGATTGGGGAAGAGAGAGTTATTAATGGTCTCTGAAAGGGCAAAAGGAAAGATGGGGCTGGAACCCAGAGACTATATGCAAGGATTCATCTTAGAGAGGGGACAGGACTATGAGAGAGGAGAAGGATAAAATGGATAAAATAGTGCACATTTTGCAGAAGAATCTACAGATTTGATGGTAGAAAGTTGGGAGAGTCCTCATTTAATCATGTGGCTTTTTTCCATTAAATAGGATTGAGTTCTGCTAAAAGGATTTCTCTAAAAAAAAATTCTTCAAACATGGATATTCACATCTTGGCAGCATGAACAAACTGCTAAGAATACGGGTATTTACAGATGAAGGAAAAGAAAACAGCAAAAGTTTTCCTCTCAACATCCTGGCCAGCATATACCAATAATAGGAAAAATAAGTGAAAGAATAAGTTTAAAAAGTTGAAAATATAGGAAAATATTTATTTGGGATAAGGTGTATGTAAACCAACCTTACATTTTGGTTTAAAATAAATTAATCAATCAAATTAAATAAAATAATCACTATCCAAGCCAGAGAGATCTTTGGCAAATTTTAGACTTTGGGATATCTATGTTTAATCTTAAGGTCATTTTACTCCTATTTTCTTTGGGGCATTTATAATGAAGTATACACTTATTATTAAAATGGATAACTTTTTCTAAGTAGCATATACCCTCATGAAGACCATAGGACCTTCTCTGGTCATTCTTAGACATTATGATGACTTAAATTCATTAAAGTTTTGTGGGATGAGGTGGTGCCCATCTATAATCCTAGTGACTCTGGAGTGTGAATTAGGAGGATGGAAAGTTCAAGGCCACCCTGGGCAACTTAGCAAGGCTCTGTTTTAAAAGGTAGCGGGGCTCTAAGGATATAGTTCAATGGTATAGCTCTTGCTTAACATATGTGAGGCCCTAGGTTCAATTCCTAACATCACAAACAAACGAACAAACAAAAAACAGTTTTAAGCATTTTTGCATGGGTTTTCAAAGTCCTTTGCCTATAACTTGTTAATTGCCATTCCAATTGGAAATGGAGGCAAAAAGATTTAACCTCATTGTCTGGATGAAGAATGACAAATAGTTTACTCACATGCAGCTTCCCCCCTTCTCTGCCATTCTTTTCCTCCCCTGAACCATCACATCTGTCTCCCCTAAATCCATCTTTTGATATCTCATTCTCTTTGTGGTTCTTTCATATATGTCAAACACAAGTAAATCAATTCATTTTTGTTTTCCCATGAGCTTCAGCTGGTCCTTGCCCTTAAGAGCAACTCTGTTCCAGACCCCATCTCAAGTTCTTTTTTTTTCTTTGCAGAATTTATAGATTTATTATATACATTTTCTGTGAAATGGTGCTGAACTACCCCAGCAGACTTCAAGAACAAGGGGAATCTTTGAAGGTGATTAATATCATTGGTTGGAATGTCAATGCAACTACGAGAAATAATGATTTTAGCATACTGGAACTAGGAAGATAAATCACTGAACATTTATGATTTTTATCTTTAGACTACTCTCCAGCATCACATAATAACATTGCATTCAGTCAAGTCATGTTCCCTGAGGCAACAAAAATCTGATATAATTTTAAAACAAGAAAAAAGAGAAAAATAGGATTTCCTCACCAAACCTTGACCTAACACCCCAACCAGCCATCATATGGCATTATTAGAAATCATTTAAAGTAGAAGTCATCAGGTTAACTTATCCATAGAAAATGTTTATTTAGAGTCAAAGATCAAAATGTAACATATAAAAATTAAAGTGTTATGTGGTAGAAACTGCCACATTCAGGGTAAGGGCCCGCCAGACAAAGCAACAGTGCTTTGAGAGAAGTCAGTTCATCCACCATGGTTATTTGTAGTTTCCTTCAAAGCTTTGTCTCTGGCAATAAAGAAATCTTACAAAGCCAACTCAAGACCTACCCATGGATCCCAAACATTTAACCCCATACTTTAAGTCCCATCTCAGAGTGACTTTCAGGAATATAATCAGAACGATACAGATGTGTTCAATTGCCTTTCCCTTTACATTTATTTGGAAAGATCTATAACAAGAAGATCTGTAAGCTTTGAGAACAGAAAACATGATTTAGATCAAATGAGATCAAGCAAATAAAAAAGTATTTCACAAATTTAAAATTGTTAGTTTTATGATTTCATATTTCATACTCTTTATTATTTTCATATCTCACATTATTTTTCACACATGATTTCATATCATGTTAATACCTAACATTGTCATATAGCCAATGCTCAGTAAATACATATTGATCACTTTATGCTTTTCAAAACCTCCAGTGGAAGTTTTAGCCAGAGCAATTAGGCAAGAGAAAGAAATAAAAAGCATATAAACAGGAAGGGAAGAAGTTCAATTATACCTGATTGCAGATGATATGATACTATCTATAGAAAAATGTAAAGACTCCACCAAAATACTATTGGAACACGCATTCAATACTGTTGCAGTATACAAAATGAACAGCCAAAAATCTGTAACATTTTTATATACCAATAAAATTACTGAAAAAGAAATTATGAAAGCAATTTCATTCACAATAGCAACAAAAAAAATAATATACCTAGGAATAAATTTACCTAAGGAAATGAAAGACTTCTACAATGAAAATTACAAAACACTGATGAAGGAGAATACACACACACCAAAAAACAAAAAACAAACAAATAAAATGGAAACACCTCCCATGTCTATGAATTGAAGTACTTTTGTTAAAATGACCACACAGAAGGAAGGGGATTGAGGGGAAGGGAGGAGGAACAGGAAAAAGGAAGAATGGTAAGTGAATCTGACTTAACTTTCCTATATACATTTATGAATATACCACAGTAAATCTCACCATCATTTACATTCACAATGAACTAATTTTTTTCAAAAAAAGCTATAAATAAATAGCAGAAAGATCAGTAGAGGGAAGAGAACAGGGGGAAGGGGAAGTACTGGGGACTAAATTACAGAAAATTATATTCCATGATTTTATAATAATGTCAAAATGAACCCTAATGTTATGTATAAAAATTATTTTAAAAATGTCATACAGATTGAAAGCAATCATCATGAAAATGCCAATGACACTATTCACAGAAACAGAAAAAAAAATCCTAAAATTCATAAGTAAGCACTTAAGACCCCAGATAGTCAAAGTAGTCTTCAACAAAAAGAACAAATATAAAGAACTCAACAATATCTGATTGTAAGACATACTTCAGAGCCATAATAACTAATACAAAAGACTACTATCATAAAAAATAGACATACAGACCAGAGGAATAGAATAAAGATCCCAGGAATAAATCTACACATCTACATCCAACTGATTCTTGACAAAGATGTCAAAAATCTATGCTGAGAACAAGCTGAGAGTAGTGGTACATGCCTATAATCCAGGTTACTCAGGAGGCTGAGGCAGGAGGATCCCAAATTGGAGGCCAACCTGGGCAATTTAGCAAGACCTTCTCTAAAAAAATAAATCAGAAACAACATACATTGTAGAAAGGACACCTTTCAATGAATGGCTCTGGGAAAACTGGATTAGCTATATGCAGAAGATTGAAACTTGGACCCTATCTCTCACCCTGTGAAAAATCAACTCAAAATGGATCAAAGACCTAAATGTAAGACCTGAAACTGAAAGTATTAGAAGTAATCACAGGGGAAACATTTCAAGACATTGGTACATTCAATGATTTTTAAAAAAAAAAAATATGACCTCAAAAGTACAGGAAACTAAAGAAAAAATAGACAAATAGAATTATGACAAAAGAAAAAGCTTTTGCACAACAAAGGAAATAATCAACAGAGTGAAGAGAATTTCAAAATGGGAGAAAAAATTTTGCCAGCTATTTCATCCAAAAGAGAGTTAATATCCATAATATATAAAGAACTCAAAATACTTAACAACAAAAAATTTGGTAAATGGGGGGGGGCTGGTGTTGTGGCTCAATGGTAGAGCATTCGTCTACTATGCATTAGGCACTGGGTTCGATCCTCAGCACATGTAAATGTAAAATGAAGATATTGCGTCCACTTAGAACTGAAAAAATAAATACTTTAAAAAAAGACTGCTAGCTTTAAAAAAAAATTGGCAAATGGGGGCTGGGATTGTAGCTCAGTAGTAAAAGCATTTGCCTAGCACATGTGAGGCACTGGTTTTGAGCTTCAGCCCCATATAAAAATAAAGAAAGAAAGATATTGTGCCCATCTACAACTAAAATGAAGAACTGGCAAATGAACTAGTGAAACTTCACATTATGTACAACCACAAGAATTTAATCCTAATTGGAATAAACTATACTTCATGTTTGTATAGTTTAAAATACACTCTACTATCGTGTATATCAAATAAAAAATGGCAAATGATCTAAACAGACACTCTTGAAAGAAGAAACAGCCAACAGGTATATGAAAAAAAAAGATACCTGTCATTAGCTATCAGAGAGATGCAAATCAAAATTATGATATCAATTTGCCCAGTTAGAATGAATATCATTTAAAAAAAATAACAAAGGCTGGTATGGATGTGTAGTACTGCATGTTCTTTCTCATATGTGAAAGTTTAAAAAAAAAAGTTGACCTGAAAGTAGAACAGTGATTTATTAAAGATTAGGAAGGTAGGCAGATAAAGGAAGCTTGATTTGATCAGTGTACTTTGTATACATGTATTGAAATAGCATACTAAACCCCATTGGTCTATACAATTAAGACATGCTAATCAAAAATAAGATAAAAAAAATAAAACAAAACCTTCCAATAGACACCTGGCAAAGAAGTGAAATTGAATCAAACTTTTTTCATATATGTTCATGTGTAACCGTTATTTCAGCAATACTAAGAGAAAATACCAAACTTCCTCACAGAAAGTATGTGATTATTCAAGTAGGACCAGGAGGTTTACTAAAATGGAAGCTGAAAATAGAAAAAAATAATGCAAGTTACCCTTTTCAAATGAAGCCATTTTTGAAAAGAGAGACCTATTCTGATATAGAAATTCAAAGCCTGAATCTATGGAACTTATCAGTGAGTAGCAAATCCATCTTTATATTAGGAGGCAAGTTCCCAGCAAATATCTCTGGAATGGTTCCAACCTACAAACAAATATAAACTTTAGTGGAAATCAAATGACTCAATAAGTTTGTCTAGTCATTCTGACATTGGTGATGTCACTGTGGCACAGGACAAATAGCTAAGAATGGTTAAAATATATAACTATATATCACGTATCTTGTAGAAATATTATAGGATGATATAATTCTGAAAAAGACAATAAAGAAAAAATTATTGAGGTTGATTGTATGCATCAATCTTAAATTAATATTGTACTAATAAAATTCTTAACTAAAAGGCATAATCTTGAATAGACTTTCTTCTTTAACACAATTAGAAGTTATCATATCTTAACAATCCGTGAGCTTAAAATGTTTCCAGTCTTCCTAGTGTTTTAGAGCATGGCCAGTTTCCTTGACTTTTAACCACTTGATTAATGAAAGTGCCAAATGGAACTCATTATTAATAATATTTATGATTAACCCTGAAAAAATAGTCTGCAATCTCAGGGAGAGTGTCCTAAATCTTTTATTTCTGGCAATTGTCATTTTATTAGAAATACAGACATTAAATCATTGCATTAATAAATATTAAATATTCATTGATTCATTTTTATACTGTAACTTTTTATAAGAATGAGTTTGGATTGGCTCCAGATAAAAATATAATAATTCCATTAAAATAAGAAGTAACAAAGAGACATGTAGAGGTAGAAGAAATGATTAAGCCAGAAAACTAAGGATAGAAAATGCTGAGATTTCTAGCAGCCAAGTGTGCTAGTAAATCATACCAGTTTGTTATACCATTTAGCAAACTTACATAGCTATTACACATGTTGGCAAAATAAAAAACGAATATCAAATTATTTGGGCCCAAGTCATGCTAAAAAGTGTGTTAGTCTGGTGCAGGAGTTTAGTATGTCCTTTTATGAAAACACATGTATCCATAATATTGGGGTAAGAAGGAGGAATAAAATATATTCATTAGATATGAACATATAGACTCTGTTCCAGTTTTATAATTCATCCTTCCCTGTTTCTCACATACTCATTATGAGAGGAAATGGATCAGAAACCAGAATATTTACAAGTCAACCAATCTCATAATGGTCCAGCCTTTGGCTATGGATAAACTACTCCCAGCAAGTCACTATGACTGGTTACATTCAACACTCAGAACTTATTGAAGGGATAAAGGCTTTTTTCTCAGTAAGTGAATCTCCAGTATAGGGTCTTTGCATTTTACAAGTCTGATCAAATGTGCTCCACAAAACTGTGGCTGATAATACATAACAAAGGCCAACAGTGTCCAATGCTATCCAGAGACGTAGACAACAAACAAGAAAGGTGGGCCAAATGTGTCATCATTGTGGAAGCACACCCAAGGGCAAGATCAAAAGTAGTGTCTAAACTTATTTCAAAAGAAGTCCCAATGAGCTATCTAAATTACTTGTTTTGCTGGATGTTATTTTACCAAAGATTGCATAAATGAGCTGTCAGGATTGGGGTCTGATATTTGTTGTAACAAGATTTAGCCCATAGAGAGTTGTGAAACCCAGATCTGTTATAGAAATTATATTTGGCTCCTTGAGTAGTTTCATGAGACTCTCCTATGAGCCAGACTTAGCATTAAATGATTGGACAGGTTCTGGAACATGGCCAGGGCACTGGCATTAAAAGGATCTTTATCCCAACAGAAAGCTACTACACTGGGTATGCATGGAAGACTAGCAACAGCCACCCCCAAGTACCTCACTCACTCTCACTCTTTCTGAGATAAATTAGGAAGAGGTGATCTCCATGCAGGAGTTGCCACAGCTATGCCAAAACCTTGATGTTATAGATTGTACCTCTACTGCTCATGTTAGGCATGACACACATAGTAACAATAGCTAACATTTACTGGGCACTTATTATGCACCAGGTTTTGTGCTGAACCTTCTTTAAGGATTATCTCATTTAATCCTCACCACAATCCAAAGCGGTAGGTACTATTGTTATCCTTATTTGTGATATGCTGCAATGATGCCCCTGCTTTTACCCACACCCTTTGCCATGTGACTGCAGATCTTCTCACTAAAAATGCAGAGTCCATTTCTCCACTATATAAATCAGGACTAGCCTTGTGACTTGCTCTGGCCAACACAATGCAGACATGACATTATGCCAGTTCTGAGCAGGAGCCTCAGGAGGCCCCACATGTTTCTGCTTGCTCACTTGCATCTCTGCCACAACCATGAGAACATGCCCAGGCTAGCCGGCTGAAGGAAGTAAGATACATGGAGTAGAGCCCAGTCATCCCAGCCACTTCTGCCAAAGCCAACCTAGATCAGCCAACCCCCAGACATTTGAGCAAACCCAGCCAAAATCAGCAGAACTGCAAAGGGGACCAACACTGACTCCAGATGCATCATCAGTAACTTCTTATTGTTGAATGCCAGTCAGGTTTTGTGACTGATTGTTACATAGCATTACTGTAGCAACAGAAACTCATGCACAATTTACAATCAGGAGTACAGGCTCAAAGAAGTTGTCTAATTTTCCCAAATTGGTTAGATCTGGGCTATGAGATGCCATTAGAACTTTGTAAAAAATTATAATTTCTATATTATATAACTATATTAAAAAGTCCTTTAAGACCCAAATTATTTTGGTTTTCCTTAACCCAGTTCTTCAACCAGTTTCTCTGGAAACTGATTTGAACAATAAGATACCATTTACTAGACAAACAAGAACACTTGATAGCCAGAAAAAAATATCCTTTACTTGCATGAGTGTGTCAAAGGGAGATTTTACATATATATATATATATATATATATATATATATACACACACACACACACACACACACACATACATACTGGTCTTAAGAGCAACCCTCAAGAGTACCTGCATCTGTAGGGAATGAATAAGTCCTCGGTTTAAGGGCAATGCTATAATGCATGGCACTGACTTTCATGTGACTTCTGCCATCAACGTTATAGTTATATCTCATTTACTCAGCCACTGAGAGAAACAGTCATCAAGGGAATTGGAGAACTTAAAGAATATTAATGGCAGTACATCAATTCAATTATCTTGACTCACTAATGAGGTGAACTCCTAGTGTATAGAGGTTGTAAGTTCAAACTCCACCGCCGCAATTGGACCCATGTGAGTAGTTAAGTCTTCAATACCAGCTGTAGCAGTATGGGGTAGGAGGAGAATTCCATTCTTAGGATAAGAATTACACTAGAATTGTTCACGTAAAGAGCAGCTCAGAAAAATGAAGATACTGTAGGTCATCTATGGCATTATTTGGGGACATGAACAAAAAATGTCTTTACTATGGAGGGAAAGATAAGCTACTAGAATGCAGGAGAAATTAATGAATTGTTTTACACAGTAAGAAAAGTTTTAATTCTTTGCCCAAAGTCTAAATCTAAGGTGTAATAATGGGCTGGGGTTGTAGCTCAGTGGTACAGCACTTGCCTAGCATGTGTGAGGCACTGGGTTTGATCTTCAGCACCACATAAAGATAAAAATATAAATCTATTAATGTGTAATAAAAGATTTATTCTGCTTTATCTAGATTAACCTTCTGAATATAGAATGTTTTAATATATAATAAAAGACCAGTGACTTTAGATTTGTCTAAGGAGTGACAAAGATTATCTTCTTGACCAGAGTTTAGTTTCTTAACTGGACCTTGACCTTGCCCTCCTGTCTACCCCCTCACCCCCAACCTGTCCTTGTCAGGCCTTCCTAGCTAGGTTCTAGCAAGAATTCTGCTAAGTGGCTTTAGAGAGAATTTCCAACCCTCAATATCATATCACTCTCTATATCAGATCCAACTCTTTGTTGTTTTTGTTTGTTTGTTTGTGGTGCTGGGGATTGAACCCAGGGCCTTGTGCATGTAAGGCAAGCACTCTACCAACTGAGCTATATCCCCAGCCCAGTTCTTTGTTTTTTACCCTTAAAATCTGATCACCCTTACCTGCCTGCAGCAAGAATCCTGTTAAGTTAGTTTAGTAATAATTTCCCTCCTCTTGATGTCTCTTCTTAATAATTTTCCATCCACTGACCCCCTAATTCTGCCTGTTTGCTTGAAATTCACAACTATCTTTGCACCATTTGGAGTTGAGCCCAATCTTTCTCCTCTATTGCGGTAGAATTGACACCCTTTGCAATAGACCTGAATAGACTTTATGACTTTAACAAGCATCAAAATATTTTTTTCTTTATCACCTTATAACAAAACACAGAAATCTTGAGGGAGCAGGAAAAACAGCCTACTGGCAAAATTGAGATATATGAATATATATATGAAAAAAGACAGGTAGTTTGGGTACATAGTGTCTACAAAGAAATAAAACAAGATTTTTTAAATACAGAAGAACTTAGCTCAGCTGAAATTTTCAGATGGGAATTTCAACTTCACTGAATTTTCTAGAAGCTATAGTTAAAGCAAAAAGACCTTTTCAGCATCAACACAAAAGAAAAATTGGTCTTTGATGTATATGCTCACATTTCTGCCTTAGTAACTAGAGAATGGTAAACAACAATGAAAAAAACTGTTTGAAGAAATATTCCATAGATGTGGGCCACCATTTGAAATATTGATGGTCACTCCTTAGACTGATGTAAGTAGAAATTACTGAAAATTGAGCTTAGTGTGTAGCCTGAATCAAAGATATCCTAAAAAGTCATTCTTAGATCAAATCTCTAATAATCAGCTTCTTTCTTGTTTCCCTTTCTTCTGACAGGTATATAAATACAAGAATGCAATGACAACTGGTTGGATTTAAACTTAAGTTTTCACTATATTTATCTTTAAAATATGGACATTCTAGAAACTAAACCTATTCCAGCTGTATCCTATCTCTACAATTCTAAAAAAATAGGAAATGTGAGCCTTTTATTTTTATAAGATGTTACTATTAGAATAATACCCTAACAAGGATGAATTAATTATAGGAAGAGCCACTGAGAAGTCTCTAGTCTCCTCATTCCAGTCATAAAATTGGTAATGATTCAAGAGCAGCAAAGGAATATGTTGTAGTTCAGGTCAAAGGTCCATGTGGTAGATTTGTTCCTCAAGGTGTTGCTATTGCTATTGACAGGTGGTAGGATGTGGGACTTAGTAGGAGATCTTTAGGTCATTAGGGGCATGCCCTTGAAGGGGTCAGGACACCCCCATCCCTTCTTCTTCCTCTCTTTTATTTTCTGGCCATGAGATAAGCATTGCAACACTCCTGCCATGACATTTGGTCGGGCTACATGCTTAAAAGTATCAGGGCCAACTGAACATGGACTGGAATCTCTAAAAGCATGAACCAAAATAAACCTTTTCTCTTTATAAGTCCAGGTAACACAGAATGGAACATAGATTTGGGCTAGAAAAATCTTCACTTGAATCTCTAAGCTATTTGTAAGCTACATGACCTCACGGATTTTGGTGAACTCTCAATTTTGTCATCTAGAAAATGGACACACTAATAGTAATTATGAGGCCAATGTGAAGATTAAATGAGTTTTCATATTGAAAACACATTAAAAATTTTCTGGAAACCTAGTTACACCTCAGTACAACTACCCAACACTATTATCATCACTAGATTTTTTAAAATTTTAGTGCATTGTAATTATACAAAAGAGTAGGGTTCATTTTGATATATTCATAAATGCATATAACATAGTTTTCTTCCCTCCTTCCCTTCTTCCCTCTGATTCCCTTGCTATACTGTATTGGTCTTCCTTCTATTTACTTACTTATTTTTTTAAATATTTATTTTTTAGTTGGACACAATATCTTTATTTATTTATTTTTATGTGGTGCTGAGGATTGAACCCAGGGCCTCACACATGCTAGGCAAGCGCTCTACCACTGAGCCACAACCCCAGCCCCAACTTACTTATTTTTTAATTGGTACATTATAGTTATGGATAAAATTGGAATGCATTGTGATATATTCATACACACATGGCATAATTTGGTCAACTTTATTCCCCAGTTCTTCCCCTTTGTCTCCTTCTCCTCCCTTACTCTTGGTTAAAAAGCTTCATCACTAGATTTTTAAATCATTATCCTGATCATTACAGTGCCACTAGACCCAGATGACAAACCCTTCTCTCCCTAGCTTTCATTGGAATCTTTACCTGCCCTTCATGGACATGAATATCTATCTGTGACACTTACTTATATATTATAGATATAAATTATAATTGATAATAAAATTAAATGGAAGAGAAGAACAGCAAGTAATAACATTAAATACCCTCCCCTAGATATACCTAATCCTCTCTCACCATTTAGGTTATGAGCATATAGATTAGGACTTGTCACAGTAGGATGAGAGCATCATCTCTATTTATGGTGACAGTATATCATTAATTCTCTGGGGAAGTCCCACTTTCTATCCTGTATATAACTTTCCATAAAAGTAATTTGTTCAATGCTTACCTAATATGATATATGATCATCATTTAAATAAAATTTAAAAATTAAAGAAGTCTTTTGACAGACAAGGGTATGATTTTTAGTTCTGGAGATTAGAGATAGAGGGATAGAGAGGGAGATGGGGAGAATGATAATATAAAAGTCACAAATGATATTCACAGGACAAAGTTATTTTGAACTCCAGAGTATTCACAATGTGGGAGATTTCACCAAAAAAATCCAGATTTCTGGTTTCTCTCAAAAATGAAAAATAAAAATTGAAACAAAGTACTCCAGGCCTGCATTCCTGAATGAAAATAGTTAGCCAGAGACTAGTCTTGGTGAATCCTGGATAGTACCTGCACACCTGATCCCCACCAATATATCCCAGCCACCAAGGTCAAGGAAAATTCCATTTATCATTACACTTACCCTGGCTTTTTTCTATACTCAGTCAGCTTTACTCCTGAATGGTATTTAATGCTACTCACTAACCGTGAGTAGAGTTGAGCTTGGACCCCTGGCTTTGGCTTGGTCAAGTCCTTTGCACCTCCAGGTCACTGGATATCTTTAATTTATACATTCAACCCCACATAGTCTCTGAGCCAATGAGAACTAAGGCCCCAAAGTATTTGCTCAGAGTAGAGAAGCTGCTATCCCAGAAAACCTGAAGTATTCTGATAAAGCAGCACTTTGACTCCAATTCCCACCCTTGTTCCCAGGCCATGAATCCTAGTGTTGAGTCCTTGTCACTGATCTTATAGTTCTCCTAGAAATCCACTTGGCTACTGACCAACAATGCCACCCTCCCACTCCTGGCTATTAACAACCTCTCACATAGAGACCAAACCCTGTCATGCTGAGATCAAGGGATCCTTCTTGGATTCTTTAGATCAACAATTTCCATTATGATAGCCACTTAGCAATATGTGGCAATTGAACAATTGAAATGTCACTAGTCCAAACAGAGATGTGCTATAAATATAAAATACACATGGAGTTTCAGACTTAGACTGAAATAAAGCATATAAATTATTGTATTTGTAATTTTATATTAATTATGTACTGAAATAACAATTGTTTTTGATAGACTAAACAAAACATTGTTAAAATTAATTTCAACTATTTCCTTTTACTTTTTTAATGTGGCTACTAGAAAATTTAAAGTTACATACATGGCTCATATTGTAGTCCTACTGGACACCACAAAGACATCCACTACTATGCTTTGGATCTTCAATGCCTCCCAAAAGCTCATATTTTGAAGGCTTGACCCCCAGCCAATGGTGCTGTGGGGAGATGATGGAAACTTGGGGCAAGTAGGTCATTGGGGATGTATCCCTGAAGAATATACTGAGACCTGAACCTTTCCCCTCTCTCTATGCTTCCCTGATGCCATGAGGTAAGTATTTTTGCTCTATATTATGCCTCCACCATGATTAGCTCCTCATCATGGGTCCAAAATAAATGGGCCAACAAACTATAGTCTGAAACTATGAAATAAAATAAATCTTTCTTCTAAATTATTTATCTCAGGTATTGTATTACAGTGACATAAAACTAACACAACCACTCTCCAAAAAATTCTATATCTCCCTATACTCACTCCACTGGCCTGTGACAAGCAAGGCTTATAGCCAACATCTATTCTACTATCTGAAAAGCAGACTATTCCATCTGATCTCTTTAGGTGACTAAATTTCTGTTGAATGACTCTCCTATAATACATGCTATTCTTCTCATTTCTAATTAAATTTGCAAAACTCCTGTAGTCACGTAAGTGAATGAGTAGAAGGGTGTACCGGCATACCTGTATGGTGAATGCGTACTTGTACATAGAAAGTCATAAGGAAAGAATAATGTGGAAGTATGTTTTTTCCCAGTGAAAAAAGAAGGTAACCCTGGTAGGTAGGTAGGTAGGTAGGTAGGTAAGTAGGTAGGTAAGTAAGTCAGTAAGAGTCAGATACCTAAGGTGGGGATGGGGGTGCTCTCCCTCTACCAAGAAAATCTGGAAATGAATTCCTCTCTCCCATCCACCATCAATAATAAAGGGTGCCAACCAGAAGCAATTAGGCCAACCCTGCAGTCAAGAGAGTCTAGAATCAGAGACACTGAAGAGGAGCATGAATTCCTTAGAAAAACCTAGGTGTCTGTTTTCAAAGCAAAATAGTCCAGTGTAAGGGGCACAAGTATGGAGGCCCTCAAGTAGGGTTTGGCACTGTCCATTTAAACCAATCTGAATCACAAAAAAAAAAAAAAAAAAAAAAAAAATTCAATGATCTGAACATTGAAGCAATTATTACACTAATGCAATAGATTTTGGTAAATGAAGTATTGCTATCAATGTCTGCTGATCTGGCCTGCTCCCATGAATCACCGGGTTTGTGCTTTTGGTAGTAACTCTTTACAAACACATGAAAGAGGAGAAAGCCTTGTTACTCAAAGTGTGTTCCCTGGAACGACAGCAGCAGCAGCATCTGGTAGCTGGTTAACCAAATTCTTGGGCCATACTCTAAACCCAAGTTTAAAAGACCCTTGTTAAAATGCAATGAGATTTTGTACTTTTAACAAGAAGATCCTGTGATCCGTGTACATATTAAAGTTTAAAAAGTACCTAAAGTTTAACCTTCTGACCATATTCATTTGCTTAACAAACTTTTTTGATAAATAAATAATGGCAGCCTTTCCTCTGAGTTAAAGTCTCTGGAATTTGCCCCACTGGGGACTTTCTGTTTGTCTTTTTCTTTGGACTGTAGCTAATAATACGGAATGCTTTTCAAGTAAATCAGTGGTTCCAGGTGGTTCTTGGATGGGAGCCCTGTAACAAGGCTATAAAAAGCCAGATCTTTCTCTTATAAGTTTCCAACTTAAGTATTCCCTGAAGCAAATAGCTTTGGCATAAGGGAGGCAAATAATTTTATGTAAAAGAGATGAATATCTGCATACATAACATAGTGCCCCCCATGTACATCAAAATAAGGGAAATAATTGCCAAAATCAACTTCATTTTAGAATGCTAATGACATATGAAAATGGGTCTTTATCACCCAAACGGAGAAAACAAATTTAATCCACATACTTTTCATATTACTTAAAATTTTTACACTGCCAAAAAATCTTCATATATATATACATATATATCCATTATCCCTTAATTATTTTTATATCCTTCCCAGAACTTATAAAGTTATCACTGTGATAATCTGATAAGTTTTCCACTCATTTACTCCAACCAAGGAGCAAAAGAAAACACATAAGGAGAATATAGAATATTTTAAAATAAGACATTAATTCCTCAGTGGAATTATTGGCAAGAGGACTTTCTATTTCAAATATAAAGTCTCAAACTTCACAAAAATTCTCTAAAGTATCCAAAGACAACAAAAACAAATTAATGTAGGAAAATGTAATTAGACTTATGGTATTCCAAAGCAAACTTCAGCACAGAATACATAGCTATGTGTTATGTATCCATACATATTCCAACATTTTGGTATTAATGTTTATCACTACATAATATAAACCATTTGAACAATCATGACTAAATAGACTTTATGTCTTTACCCTTAAATTAAAGATGCTTATATATTTGTATCTGACTGATTACATGGACTTTTTTTAGTAATGGAAGTTCAACCCAGATTCTCAAATACAATAGGCAAGCACTCTACCACTATACCCCAGACTCCCTGCCCCCCCTTCTTCCATTCCCCTTTTTTGAGACAGGATCTTGCTAAGCTGCTGAAGCTAGCCTCAAACTTGCTGCACTCCTGCCTCAGCATCCCTAATGGCTGGGATTATAAGTGTGGGCTACCATAGCCAACAATTATGTGGATTTCTGTTAGTTAATCATACCTAGATGTTTTGCTTCCTGATATCTGTAAAACACAATTCATCAAAATGCACACAAAAACCTGGCTCAATTCAAATTGAAAATTCAAAAACTGCCCTCATAATAGCAAAAAATAATAATAATCTAATTTTAAAATGGGCAAAATACTTGAGTAGATATTTTCCCAAAGATATACAGATTACCAGAAGGTGTATGAAAATGCATTCAACATCACTAATCACCAGAGAAATGCAAATCGAAAGCACAATGAGATCACCTTTCATCTGTTAGGATGGCTCTTGTCAAGAGATACAAGAATGTGGAAAAAGGAAACCTTTGTACACAGTGGGAATATAGATTGGTATAACCATCATGAAAAACGTATGAGAAATCCTAAAAAGAAAAAAGAAAGAAAAAAAAAGGATTCATGTACAACCCAGTCATTCCAAGGGAAACAAAATTAGTATCTTGAAAAGATACCTGCACTCCCATTTTCCTAGTGGCACTATTCCTAATAGCCAAGACATAGAATCCACCTAAATGTCCATCAATGGATGAATGAATAAAGAAACACAGATAAAGTGGAATATTAATCAGCCACAAAATACAAGGAAATTCTGCCTTCTGCAACATTGTAGATAAACCTGGAGGACATCACACTAAGTGAAACAAGCCAGATACAGAAACACAAGTACAATATAATCTCATTTACATATGGAATCTTTAAAAATGTTGAATTCATAGAAGCAGGGAATAGAACAGTAATTGTCAGGGGCTAAGAGTGGAATAATGGGAAGATGCTGGTCAAAGAATACAAACTTTCAGTTATAAGAGGAATAAGTCTTGGAGATCTAATGTTCAGCATGGTATTTATAGTTAAAAATAATGTATTGTATAATTAAAATTTGCTAAGAGAGTAGACCTTAAATTTCCTCACCACACACAAACACAAAATGACATGGTGATGGATGTGTTGATTTGATTGACACATTTCACAAGATATTAGTATATCAAATCATCATACTATATACCTTGAGTATATATAATTTTGATATGTTAAATGTACCTCAATAAAGCTGGAAGAAAAAAATACACCTTCTTTTTCAATGCAGCTGAAATAGATGGAGAAAAACTACATTGCCATGGTGACAAATCTCTCTTTAAATTTGTGACCTGGAATCTCCCCTAGACCTAGACCCTGACTATTTCCAAGTAGCCATACTATATTTCTTCAGTTAAGTCACTCTCCCACTCCTCTGGACAACTAATTAGCACCTTCTCCTCTTTCTTCCAACCTTCAATATCTGCTTACCCATCTTACTCTCATTTGATCTTTCCTCATGTTTCACTGAGAAATGGAAAGAATCCAAAGAGAACACCTACAGATCTCTACCTGGAAGACTGGCAGTGGCCTGCTGATTATATCCTTATTACATCTGGCTAAATTGCCACTGTTTTACCAGCTGAGGAGCTCCACTTACCATCTCCTTCTTATCTTCCTGGAAGTGCACATCCACAAACATTTTTCCAACAACATAAGGAAGGGCACTTTCAATAAAGTTTACACATTTGTCCCATTGAGGCAGCAAAGTTGTGGTCCCCTGGATCACCTGTGGGAGATAATCAATCCAGTTTAATCTTCATTGGATAAAAACTATTTCTAAAAAAATCAACCAGCTGAAGAAAACAATTTTTAAAACATTACACACCCAAGCCCATATACATGTAAGATAGTAGAAGCAAAGGCAAACTCAGATGAAGAAAAATAATTCTGCTTGTTCCTGTTTTTTTTAGAATTAAATAAAAATGTTTTGATAATGAAATATAATGTAACTTGTCTTTTCTCCCACTTTTCTTCATTAAGCAAAGGATCTAAACAATGGTACAACTTTTCTTTAGTCAGTAGGGATCCAAAGGGATGTTCAAGTGTTCAGATAGTACTTAATATCTATTAAGATTTGAAGTTCCATCAGAAAAGGTCTAGATCAAAGTTCCTGCCAGTGAGAGTTTCCTTGCTCTGGGGAATATAACTAAAAATATACTAACAGTAGGATAACATGACCCACCATGAACAACCCAGGGAGCATATTTACATTGTGTCATAGCAGAGAACACACTGGTAAACAAATAAAATACAGATGTAAATGCTTCTCCCTTCAGTCTCAATTATACCATCATAAGAAAACATTTACAAACAAGTAAGGAACTTCGAAAGCAGGACTTGGAGAGCTTAAAGGTTTATTCTTGGGAATAAAGGCAGAGAAATAAATATAGTTTAAGTTGTCCCTGGAGGTTGGGCATGCAGGAAGGCAGTGGAGGGGGGAAGGGAGGCTTTGAGAATGGTGAATGGTGGCCAGAATCATTCCTTGTACAAAGTAAGAACCAGGTTGTTGAAGCAGGGAAAAGAGATTAATGCTTCAGTTCATCTGTTCTTCCTCTGCTTCTGGTAACATGACCCCTCTCAGAGGTAAGGTATGAATCTATTTTTAAAACCTCTAGAGAAAGAGTTCCTACAACCTTCTTTGGCAATTCAAAATTATATTTAGCACTTCACACTCAAGAAACATCCCCTCATACCTAACCTCAAATTTTCACACACTACTTTCTCTTTCTCTCTCTCTCTCTCTCCCTCCCTCCCTCCCTCTCTCATTCTCTTCACAGTGGAGGTGGAAAGCAGCTGGTTATCATCTTTTATGTGATCCATAAGACTTAAAAATACACTCACATCAAAAAAAATTCTACTTGTTTTGGGGCTGGATTGTGGCTCAGCGGTAGAGCTGAGTTCGATCCTCAGCACCACATAAAAATAAACAAATAAAATAAAGGTATTGTGTCCAACTACAACTAAAAAATAAATATTTTTAAAAATCTACTTGTTTTGGATCTGAACCATTTGATGTAACATAAATATATATATATATATATATATATATATATATATATATATATATATATAGTTGTTTTATGCTATACTCTACAAAATGACTTTGTATTCTAGTCACTTTAAAGGGTCAAAATGTACCTACAGTGGCCCACTAAGAATTTCTATGCTCACTAGTTTCTCTAATAAACAAAATGTCTGTTAAATGAAATCAGAGCTTATAAAATTTGCTTTCACTTAGCTTTGAATTGATAGAAAAATAAAATATTTTTAGAAGTCACAAAATCTTTAAGTCCTCTAGTGGTGGCAGAATACTCATAAATAAACCTCAGAAACAGACCATAAAAACATCTGTGTAATTAGGAGGCATCGGGGATGGGCAAGAAGCAAAGACTCAAAATTCAGGTGAGTGGGGAGAGGGAAATCAATTCAGGCACTTGAGCAAGGTCTCAAAGGACACGGAAAAAAATATATGGAGTGGGCCTCATGGAGTGGGCCTAGCAGAATTAGGATAGATTCAAGATTAAAGATCTAAGTCAAGTTAAAGACAAAAACTCTGTCACTAAATTAAAAATGAAACTTTACCATCTAATGCCTATGTCATACATATGTGAATATTCAGGATACTAAAAATAAAAGACAGTTACAGTGCAATCAATCACAATGAAACTCCGTACCCTCCAATCAGTATCTCCACTTTCATCAGTCCTCCCTATCCCCATAAACATACACATTATATGTCAGTGAAAAATTAAATAAAAACTACTTTTAAAAGATAGTTTCAAACATAGCACTAAAAAATGTTAAAACTATAATTATAGTGACGCAGTTAAAAACCCTGGGGAAAAATGGAAATAAGTTAATAAGAGGGGAGAGTTGAAAAACAATGTGACCACGGCCGTAAGTATTACCTTAAATATCTTTATATAGCCCCATCAAATTAGAGCTTGAATGTACTCTTACTGTATTTAAATTGTACCTGAACAAAAAGAAATCAAGCAAGAAAAGACCTTGGGCTGCAAAACTTCCTCCTATCCCATCCCTAAAGGCAGTTTTTATTGGACCAGTTAATATACAGACTGTTCTGGCATGTAAAGTTATCCAGTGCTGTAACATTACAATCTTCTTAAACGTACCCGTGAGAATTCCAGCCATCTATATTGAAAGCGCCTGCTCAGGTTTGGAATTCTGGAATAAACCATTCTCCACACCAAATAATTGGCAATGGTCCTGTTAACATAGAGAAATGCACATTTATTGTATTTTAGGTCGATATCTGATCCTCTGCAGAACACCTTCAGAAAAACTGTTGGCAAAGCTCCACGGAGAGACCGCCTGTTCATATAAAAATGCAACACTTTCACTTGAGAAATGTCATAAAATGATACAATGTCAATAAGCACAACCAAAATTGGCTTGCCTTTCACCACCTACTTACTACAGAGATAAAATGAATATTTCAACCCCAGGTCTGAAAAGTGAACACTTCGCTTTCTTTCTGGCAGAGTCCACTATTGCCTTATCTCCCATACCTGGAAACTGTAAATACCTTCAAATTATAGGTGACTTGATGTAATGCATATGTATTATTTGCCTTCAGAAATTAACAGCAAAATACTGACCAATACCTATTGTCTAAATTTGCACTTATTAAATATGTGAACTCAGGGAAGTCACTGAAGCTCTTTGATTTCTCTTTCCTTACAATACATGAAGGATGTTCCCTGCCTCACAGGGTTATTGTGAGGTTAATATAAGTAACAAAATGTTTGACAAAGAGTAAATACCTAAGGTTATATTGTGTACTTCAAAACATGAACATTCCCATATGCTCTTGCAATGCCCATGATACCTACTTTCAAAAATCTGCTACATTTAAGTGGTGCCTTTTTCTACAAGCAAAAGATGTCCTGAGCTCAGAAGGACACATGATCTGAGTTAATTTCTAATTCAATAGTGATGATGGATTTTTGATGACCCACCTTACTCCCAGCTGTGCCATTACCATGGTGACTAATAACACACATTCCTAAGATGGCCCTTGGGTCAACCAGAAACGTGACATTAGTGTGACATGATGATGCTAATTGGCTCATCAAAAACAACCTACTCTCTCATTATTTGCATGACTCTCTAATGTAGTGGCTGTGCACTCCTGACAGCAAAATATTTTTCAGCATATTCAACAATATGTGGATGCTTGTTTTAATTTCTATATAGGTACAGGCTAAAATATTAGGAATCTTTAAATAAATACAGAACTTTTAAGAGATAATATAAAAATATTTTCAAAAAGTCATAAATTAACCCTTCAAATATTATGCTTATTATTTAAAACATATTATCCTCATAGAATTGGGCTAATATAATGACAGTGCATGTAAATCCATATTTCTTATAGTCTTTTTGACTTTTTCAAAAATTTTGAGATACCCTTTTCATATCTGGTTAGACCACTATTGTTTTCCCTTGTCATCTGGCTAACCAAGATGGCATACTAGTGTGAGAGAAGGGTCACTTCTGCCATTTTATTTCCATTCCATGCTTATGCTTATATTAGTAGTAGTAGCTTCAGTTCATGTTTCTCTGCAAAAAATATTTTAAACTACTGGTCCTTGTTGTGATGCTTAAACTAAACTACATTAAAAAATTCACAAATCTGTAGGTATATGCAAGTGTCTCATGATTATTTTCAATATGTCAAATGCAGTCACAAACCAGTGACTGTAATAGTGCCTCTGCCATGCATGTCATCAAGACCAAATGAAGGGTCTATGGCCACATACATGGTAGAACTTAATAAAACCTAATAATTATTTTAAAATTTAAAAATAAAGATAGAAGATCCAACATTTTCTTCTTGGACCCAAGGGATCTCCTTGGGCTATGAATATCCCCCCTTAGAGGCCACTACCCAAATCAGTAAAGTCAAGCCCCTCACCCATGCTTTGTTCAGACCATTATGATAAACACCCCATTTTAGGTCATTGCTTCAGATCTTTTGCATATACATCTATCTTTATGACTGAACAAGACAAAAAGTGCTCACTGAGCACTTACTCTTGGCCCAGTGTTGTGCCAGGTACCATGAGGAATGTTGAAAAACAGGAACCTAGCACCTAAGTCAAAGAACTTAAGATTTCTGTTTGTTCATATCATTGGGTTTTTAATTGAAGGGACACACTATAAGTACATAAAGGAGCCTTCTTTTTTTTTTAGAGAGAGAGAATTTTAATATTTATTTTTTTAGTTTTCGGCAGACACAACATCTTTGTTTGTATGTGGTGCTGAGGATCGAACCCGGGCCGCACGCATGCCAGGCGAGCGCGCTACCGCTTGAGCCACATCCCCAGCCCCTAAAGGAGCCTTCTTTCCCTGACTCAAACAACATACCCTGAGTACCCAGATATGTACTAATAGTTCTAGATGCTGGGGAGATAGAGAGGTAAGAAATATATAGGCCTTGATCTCCTGAAGCTTTTAGTTGAGCAGAGGAGTTGGGGGAGTGAATAAATAAATATTTGGCAGGTCTTAGCACCCCAAAGTGGGTGCCAGACATTCCCTAGAAGTATAGCATATCTCATACTGAAGGATAAATGTAGACTTCATGAGAGGGACAGGGCTTAAACTATATCTGAAGGTTGGAAGGCTAAATAATGGGAGACTAGGCCATGCATTGGAGGCAATGGTGAGCAGGATCATCAGTAAAGGAAGTAAGCAAAAAGAGAAGCCACACTGGGAAGATGCAGGACAGCAACTGGGGCCTGGAATCTCTAGTGCATCAATGGGGCAGCTCCTGACCCTAGTGCAATGGCTATATTTTCTTTGTCTTTCAAATACTGTTTGCTGAGTGTGTGAGCTGTGCTGGATCAACAGGGGCAGATTAGAAGATCACTGGCTGGCAGATGTCCCTCCACAAAGTCAAAAGATATTCCCTAGAGGGGGTGGTGATGAGTCAGATCAAATGGGGAAGTTGTGAGGATGGAGTGTGACAGTGGTAATAAAAGAGTCAGTATGTCAGAAGTAGACTGGGGTTTTAGAAGTAGGGGCCATTCCAGCTCACCTGAAATCATCCCACATAGGCATCTCACATTATTGATGATTCTCACAGCACCACTATAGGAGAGAAGTTACTATATCCATTTTACATATAAGAAACATGAGGCTTAGAAGCATTAAGTAAACTCATCACACTGTTGGTGGGTCTCAAACTAGTAGAATCACCTGGGGAGTTTTTAAAAGTCCAGATGTCCAGGCCACTCCAAGCCAATTCAATCACAATCTCTTGGGTAAAGCCTAGCGTGAATATTATTTTCAAATTCCTCCTTCAAATCAATGTGAAGCCAAGTTGTAGAAGCAGTGTAATAAGCAATGGAGGCTAGACAAGAGCCAGGTGTTTCTAGATGTAAAGCCTGTATGTTTTTCTCTACACCACACAGTGAATGAAAGCCCTGGAATTTGGATAAGATTTCCTGTCCATTCAGAGACAACAAAACACTCCAACAAAGATACTTTGCAGAAATCTGTGGGCACAAAAAGATAATAGTTAGGCCGTCCAGGCCAATGCATTCCTAAGAGGATAGCATAACAATGAGACTTCTGAGAGTGGAAGATGGAATGCTGGGAAGCTCACACAGCCAACCAATGGTACTACCAAGTGGTTCCACTATGGTATAAATATGCTGACAGAATGCTATGGAGCATAGTTTAGCAGTGCTAATATCACCACATCAGGAACAGATATGACCATAATGAGCAAATCACTGCCACCTAATACTCAGATACATCAAAAACAAAAACAAAACAAAAATTAGATCAGCAACAGTCCTTGAAAATAACACATATTATCTTTTTTTTTCCCAAAAAGCTTTTTCAGCAGTACAGTAATTTCCCCAAATGGCAATAAATAAAGGAAAGGAAAGTATCCCAGAACAGAACCCACCACTAAGAAAGCAATATGAAATCCTTCCCCAAATCCTCTGACTTGGAAGATTTGTTCTTTAAGAAGCTTTTGCTGCTCCATGGTCTGAGTTAGCAGCAGCTTACATTTACATTACATTTAAGAGCTTATAAAAATACCTCCTTTGATCCTGATGACAGTGCCATGGGGTGGTTATTATAATTAGCTTCATTTTCATATAAAGAAAATAAAGCTCAGAGGTCAAGGGACTTCCAAGAACATGTCCAATCTGGGACTAACATTTAGGTCTTCAGATTACAGTTTGCATTTATTTCTCCCTGTCATGCTCCCTGAAGTGAATCAGAGGTTCTTCTCAAACATTCTCAAATCTCAGAAATCTTCCTAAATCCTACAGGTTGCCCAGATGCATGCCTAGAGCCATACTTCTCAAAGCATGTCCCAGTATTGGAAGTTTCAGCATCACCTGAGAACCTGGTAGAAAACTGGCCTTGTCCCATTCCAGACATACTAAATCAGAAAATGCAGGGATGGGGCCCAGCAGTTTGTGTTTTAGCAAGCCCTCCAAGGTATTCTGATACATGTCAAGGTTGAGAACTTTTGGTGAAGAAAAACCCCATCTTTTCATCTTTCTGCATATATGGCTCACTGAGGCCGTCCTAAATCCTAGGTCAGTGCTTCTTAAACTTTAATATGTACATAAATCTCCTGGCAGGGGCTGGAGATATATCTCAGTTGGTAGAGTGCTTGCCTTGCATGCACAAGGAGCTGGGTTCTAATCTCCAGCACCACAAAAAAATCACTTGGGGACCTTATTGAATTGCAGATTCTGATTCAGTTAGGTCAAGGACATAGACTTGAGATTCTGCATTTCTGACAAGTTGTCAGGTAATGCCCAGACTGCTCATGTGTGGACTATACTTTGAAAAGCAAGGCCATAGACCACCTCAGAAGAGATGATCCTCATGAGAGGTTCACATTACTATACATTTTCCAGGTGAGCCTTTGGGAGCATCTGTTTAACAAGAATCATCTGACTTTAATGTACACTGTGCTGCTCTATAAAATAAAACTAAAGACAGGAAAGCTCACAGGGGCTTGGCAAACTCCCAAGGATTTGCTTGAGACAAGTCTGCTATAAAGAGTTCTAAGGCAGATGATGGCCATGTGGCCAGGCCTTGCCAGAAAGAGGAACCCAAGCTGATTTTTTTTTCTAACACCATCCTTCCTTAGTCCCCAACCCCCAACTCTTGCTCCATAGATCAAATTGGATAAAAAATGTCCAAGGCAGCCTTAAGTTGGAGTGGGGAGGAGAAATGAAGGGGACATAGAAACAAGTCTCTCTTTATGTAAAAGCTATGTTACTAGCTCAGTGATATGCCAGTAAACATCTACCAACTGCCTTGCCAAGAAAAAGTAATAATTTGCAGAATTTGCTAGTTTCCCTGGTGTAAAACTTCTACCCTAGTTGATTACAAATTATAGGTGAGATTACTGAAAATAGAGTTAGTAAGAGATGCAAATAACTTGAGAGATTCAGCACATTCCTACCTCCTCACCACTTTTCTACTTTGACTACCAACTCCTTTTCCCCATGTTGGCCTCCACCTCATGCCTCCATTGGCCCTTCCCTGGCCACCTACTCCATTGAACCACAAGGGCCTAATGCAGTCTCTGGCATCACCACCTCAGCGAGATCTCATTGCTCTAGTTTTGTGTCATGTGCTACCTTCCAAAGTGTCAGTGTAACTGTCCCCATAGCCACCCAATTGGAAAGAAAGGTTGCATTGTACTAAGCTAACAGCAGGGTGTGATCTAAAGGGGGAAGCAGCAGCCAGGAAATGGGCATTTGATGCACACTTAATAGCTTTGGAACCCTAAAAATGGCAGGAGACTTGCCAACATTAGCAAGATCTAACCAGTTGGAGGTACAATAGGCACTAGTTGAGCACCTCTAATCTACAAACTTGAGATCTAAAATGCATCATCATGAGGCTACCAGTAGAACATTCCACATCTGACCTCCTATGACAGGGCACAGCCAAAATACAGGTGCACTAAAAATATTGTATGAAATTACCTTCAGACTAGGTACATAAGGCATATAGGAAAAGTAAATGAATTTCATGTCCAGACTTTGGTCTCATTCCTAAGATATCTCATTATGCAAATGCAAATATTCCAAAATCAGAAAAAATCCAAACTCAGAACCAATTCTGGTCCCAAGTGTTTCAGATACAGAATATTCAACCTGTATCTCCAAATTAGCAGTGAAGTGTCTGAAAAATATTCTCCATACAGGGACACATATGGGTGTTAGAGTCTGTAAACAAGTCAAGATGGCGCCTGGCATTTTGCAGAGGGAGTGGTTTGTGAAGTAACACCAGCGAGCCATTAAGTGTGGAGATTCCTTATTGGTTGACTGCTGTATCTAGTTTGTTAATTAAGATAAGCTGTATGGAATGTATATATACCCCTCCGGTCCTACAATAAACGGCTCCCACTCCAGCTATATCAATCTACACAAGTTGCTCGTCACCCCTGGTTATTTTGCTGCAGCCGGACTGAGGCATATGGGGAAAAAAGACATAGGACATACAAATAAGGGTTACCCAATTTAGAATATCAGTTCTGCCGCTTCTTAGTGGTGTGTCCTTAGGCAAGTTGCTTAATCTCAGATTCCTCATCAGTAAAATGGGAATAACACATAGAACTGTTCCAAGATTAAAGATAACTGTTAATCTTAATGGTGGTTAACATCACTATGGCCTGTGTATGGATTTCAGAGGCAGGTTCTCAGAACAGAGGCATGGCAGAAATACTGAACATGAGAAGGCTTAGCTGGCTATTTCTTCAATGGTGCCTCCAGAAGGGAGGTGATAAGATTCTGAAGAAAAGGCTGAAGTCTTCTCTTTACATATCCTGAGTCCAAAGCAGCCTCTCAACTTTGTAGCCTCCTGCCTTTTGAAGGCAACATCTGGCCTCATGCTACTTCTGCCACCCAAGCTGCTCATTATTCTTTTTCCACTCTCCTCTACCTGCAGAATTGCTCCTTATCTTTTGGAGTTCTGCTTATCTCACCTCCTTGATGGTGGTGATGAGGCATCTGGTTAATGTCTAGAGATTTTTAAGAAGTGTCTATTATGTGATATGCACTGTGCTAGACCTTGAAGCTACAAAAGCAGTTACAAGGGTGTCTGCCATCTGCTCACTGTATCATGAGGGAATTGAAAGAAAAGCAGTCATTTCAAAAAAACGAAAAGTTCTCTGATCAAGGTATATCTAGAAAACTCCAACTACTTTTCCTTCTGGTACACATCTAGACTCTATTTCCCAGCCTCCCCAATGATCAGATGAGTCGCATGCCTGAGGTGTAACTTATGGAATATAGGTAGAAGTGACATATCCCACTTGTAGGACTTCCCACAAATATCTATGCAATTCTCCACCCTCTCTCTTTCACCATCCCTGAATGGACAGGGTTCCAAAAACTCAGGAGAGGGCAGAGCCACAAGATTGAAGGATCCTGGGTTCCTGCATCACAACTTAAAAGAAAGTTGACTTACAGGACACCTTATTGGGATGTTCCATGAACAGAGGATATAATTTTTATTGTGTAAGCCAATGAGAATTGAGGTACTCATTATTGCAGCTGGCATATCCTGGCTATATGGTGATTATGAGACCCAAGAGGACCTTTTTTTAGGGTAATTTTTAAAATATAGCCATAGATAAACACCTCCAAATGCATTTATCACACTTGCACCACCAAGAGGACCTTTTTTCAAGTAGCCTGTAAGGCTCCAAGCATGAGGACCAAACATGGTTAGCAAGCACTGGGGGTATAGCTCAGTGGTAGAACACATGCTCAGCCCTCACTGGCCCTGAATTCCATTCCTAGCATGTGTGTGCTCACACACAATCAGCAATGTAAAACCCTCTCCATGATATCAAACCTCACCATGCCAATAAAGTGATGTCAATATTCTCAAGACAATAGAATATCTTGAAATCTCACAAGAATTCACAGAATTCAAGTTGTTCTTGATGAATTGATTATCAAGGGAAAAACTGTCAGAGATTTGGCTTTTGTCTTGATTTTTAAATGAAGTTTTAAATCTGCAGGTATTTTTCTATCTACATCATCTTCTATTGTTGCTCACTATGTTTACATTTGTCTAAGTTATCATGACAGGAACCAGAATAAAATTTTCCCCTAATCATGGTTTTTCCTGCTCACTGTTGTTATGAAAAGTCCTACAATTCTAAAATATAATCATTACTATGGAGATGATTTTTCTAATACAGTAGACCATGGCCCAATTTATCCCCTGGTTTTAAATTAGATTTTGGGGGAAACAAAATTAATACAATGTCCAAAAATTGCTATTATTTTACAAGTGATGATAACAGATACTGGAAGAAACTGACTTGTGAGGTTCTAAACAACGATCTTCAGCCTGGCAAACCCCACCTTCCAATGGAAATTACCAATGAAATTTAAAATGCACTAAAGTGCATATAAGTAGAAAATCATTTCGGCCATATTTTGTAGTATAGATTGAGAAACACTAATCTGAAATCCAAAATATGAAATGCTCCAAAATCCAAAACTTTTTTATTACCAACTTGAGGCCCTAAGTGGAAAATTCTATACCTGTCCTCATGTGAAGGGTTGCAGTCACAATGCAGGCATGCTCTAAATATTATATGAAACATAAAGGAATTTTATATTCAGATTTGGGCCCCATCCCTAAGATATCTCATTATATGTATGCAAACATTCCAAAATCATAAAAAAAAATCTGAAATCTAAACCCTTCTGGTCATAGGCACTTCAGATAAAGAATGTTCCATCTGCATTCAGAGCTAGGAAGTATTTACAAAGAAATTTTTCTAACACAGTGTTCCTCCCTACAACCCCCCCCCCAAAAAAAAAAAGAGCTAATCATAAGACATTCCTGGGCTGCTTATTTAAAATCCAGATTCCTTGGCCTTCCCCCAGCCCCACTGTCTAAGACTCTTTGGAGAAGGGCCCTGGAATCTCTATTTTCAGCAAGGATACAAGGTGATGCTGCTGGCATTACTGGTTCATGGTGCACATTTGGAATGTGAAGGTTCTGCCTCCAACTTACCCACATCTAGATTTGATTTTCACTTAGAAATTTTTCAAAGAATCACTACTTATCTATAAATGGTAGAATTCAAAGTGAATTTATTGCTTCTTCTCTCCCTCTTCATAGGATTCTAAATGTTTTTTGTTGTTGTTTGTTTGTTTGTTTGTTTGGCGGGGAGCGGGGGTGAATACATGCTGCATTTTATTCAAAGAAGTTTTTAATTTTTTTTAGTTGTCAATAAACCTTTATTTTATTTATATTTGGTGCTGAGACTCGAACCCAGTGTCTCACACATGCTAGGCAAGTGTTCTACCACTGAGCTATAACCCCATCCCATTTTTAGGACTTTTATTGCTGCCTGTTTTAAACACAATTCCTGGCAACATAGCCTTGATCAAGTACAATTAAGAAAATATGTTTTGTGGGGCTGGGGTTGTAGCTCAGTGGCAGAGTACTTGCTTAGCACATGTGAGGCCCTGGGTTCAATCCTCAGCACCACATACATAATGAAATAATAAAGGTATTGTGTCCACTACAACTAAAAACAATTTTTTAAAGAAAATATGTTTTGTTTTGTTTTGTTTTGGGTACTAGGGAGTGAACCCAGGGGCACTCTACCACTGAGTAAGTTATACCTGACCCAGCCCTTCTCATTTTTTAAAATAGGGTCTTACTAAGTTGCTGAGGGTCTCACAAAGTTGCCAACACTGGCTTCAAATTTGCAATACTCTTGCCTCAGGCTTTCAAGTTCCTAGGGTTATAGGTGTATACCATTATACCCAGCTCAGAAAATATGATTTTTAATCATGGCTCAGCAATTAATTTAGTAAATTGCTTTTGTAAACTTATTGACCCTTCTGTGATTCATTTTCTGTAGTCATATAGCTTAATGAACACATACAATTCTCTTTCCTGGCATTCTTAGGATTTCTTTTCTTTGTAGCACTAAACTACCAAAGTTACAAATTCTAAAACATTTTTTAAAATAAGAGAAACTTTCAAGTTCCTGAAGTTGTTTCATCAGTGTAATTTTTCTATAGCTCTCAAAGTGGTCTTATGTCTTTTCAAAATAGGTACTTTGGTTTCTTGCCAGAAAATGACTTACTAAAAAGAGAACAGGAGAGGAAAAAAAAACAGCAAAAGACCAAAGGATGAACTGGGGGGGGGGGGGAACATATGTTCATACAGAAATCTCAGGAAATAACATCATTACATAACCAGTTTCCAAAACTAATAAACAATTTAGGCTATCAGAGAGAACAGTATGGAGAAAGACCAGAAATAAAAGGCCAAATCATCATGCATTTCTTGTCATCACAGCAAGTAAATTACACCAGACAATGGTTTGGGCCTATTTGTCACAAAGGGCACCACAATTTTCCCTATGACTCTTTTGCTGTAACTTTCCTTAACAACAATTTTCAAAGGATGTGAGAAGGGAGGCCCTTCTAATTTAAAGAGAAAACAAAAACCAAAATAAATGCACACAAAAAGTTCTTACTTCTTCCTCTCAGAGCCTAATATCCTAAACAAATCTTTAAAGTACTGTGGGACGCGGACCACCACGTTCTCGGAGGGGCTGATGTCTTTCAGGTGGGGATACAGCCTGACATCAATGACCTTCTTGATGTAGCCCAGCCAGTCAAACTGAGGGGAGAGAGAAAAAAAAAATGAGCAAGGAAACCTTTGTAAATTAGGCAGCAAGTAACAAGAAAGGCAAATAGAGTAGGCTGAGCATAATTGATTCCTTGAAATCTTACACCAAATAATTAAAGATACAACTGTTTATAATTTACTTATCTAGAAGATTAAGTGTTAATCCTTGCCATTTTGACCTGTGGTCTTAATCACAAAGAATTCTGCCTTCTTTACTGGGTACAAATGGATAAGACACTTATGTAGTAATGCACATGCACTCAAGCATGCTCCCTAGCTTCTCTGGCCCTCCTCCACTTCCTGAACTCTCTCTCCTTCATCTCTCCATACTGCTTTCTCAGCCCCCTGGACTCTTCCTCTAGTCTATGCTCCATTCCTCCCATGTCTTTTCCTTCTCTCCCCCACTTCCTTCCCTTCTTCTGTATACACACTCCCTGGTCTCTTCCTCTGTAGTCTCTCCATTCCCTAGACACACAGATACAGACACCTCAGTACATTTTCTGGTCACCTCCCCAGCACAGTCTTAACACAGGAGGAAATAAACAGCAACAGAAAGTAACACCCTTATATTCTTCAGAGCATTGCTATTTCGGTAAAACACTGCTCGATGTTTTAGACTGGCTCTCCTAAAAGTGATTTATCAACCTTGTCTCCCTTGTTTGCTTTCACTGTTGAAATGGAAAAACAGTTACTCATTTTCCCAGTGTCCAGCCCCCAAGTTCCTCTCCTCAGTTAGGTGTGGTCACGTGCTCCAATTCTATTCAATAAGAAATAAAGGGAAGACATCTGGGGAATATTCTGGGAAGCCTTTTATGCTGTCCCTGATAAAAGAAAAGTCAAATGTGACCATCACTGGCCCTTCCCTCTTCTTCCTGTCTGATGGAAGATGTGATATATGGAACTATGGTAGCTGTTTTACAACCATGAGTCATCAAACATGAAGTCAAAATGCCAGTACAATATGGAGAGTGAAATAGAACTTGGGTCTTTGACAACACTATTAAACACCTGAACCAACACCAATTACTTCCAACATCTTGACTTACGTCATGTAAAAAAATGGGCTTTAAATTTTAAGCCACTGTTGGAAATATTTTCTGTTCCCTAAAACAGAAAGCATCCTAATGCATACACAAGGGATATTTTATGTGATAGTTGTCAAAGATGATGATAACTAAAAAGACTGATGGTAGGTTTTACAAGGCAAAAATTTACACAGATGAAATACAATCACTTGTAAAGTGACCAGTTAAGAGAAAATTTCCTGGATAGTTTTCACCAACCTGGGGAATCATGGCACTCAGTTCAGAAATGTTCATTTTGTTGTACATGGCCTCACTGGTTCGGTTTTCATGTGGAATCATTATCTGTCAGAAAGACACTGGTTATTTTTTTTTCAAATGAATCATTTCTTACTGCCTGACTACTATCTACATGTGCCAAAACATCTGTATATTATTATTAAATTTTTCAAGATTTTGGTGTGGTGCCCAGCTGAGGGGAGAAAATAAAAAGACAACATCTTAGGCAGGATTAAGAAAATTAAAAGAATTTACAATCCTCTTCAGTATAAAATATTGCCCCCAGTATAAAAAACAACTTCTTAGAATCTCCTCCTCCTCTAAAATTTGGAGAAATATAATGCATTACTGGCTTACTTTTGACAGCCAAACTGAAGTTGGACAGTTTGAGGCAAACATTCTACTTTTACCTGTCTCCAGATAATAATGTCAATACTCTATGAGCCAGAGACCATCATTTGATCTCTAGGGACAAATTTTCACTGACAAACACTAGGTTATCTAGATACCACTGCTACCCATGATCATTTTGTCAGTAACCATTTCCCTTATTTTCTCCTCTTGTTTGTTTGGTTTTGAGATTCTCTTTACCCTTCTGTTGGGGTATGGATTCGGTTACCACCCAGACACATATCCAAACCTCCATCTGTGGCCCTGACTCTCCATACTCTTTCCACACCCAATGCTCATGCTCTTGGCCATTTGGCCAAAACCAAATCTAAGCTTTTTGCATGTGATATGTTTAACTTATTCTAAGAACAGGAACACTTATTACCTTCTTCAAGGGACATCTTAATCACTTCTTTTGACAAAACCATACCCACCCCTGAATCACATTATGATTTTGCTTTAAGGCCTTCTTTTTAAAAATATTTTCATCTTCTTGGTCCTGGGGATTGAACCATATGGTGCTTTGCCACTGAAGTACATCCCCTGTTCTTTTTATTTATTTTTTTTTATTTATTTGTTTTTGGTACTGGGATTAAACTCAGGGGTGCTGTGTCACTGAGCTACATACATCCCTAGTACTTTTTACTTTAAGGCAGGGTCTTTCTTACTAAGTTGCTGAGATTGACTTCCAACTTGCAATCCTTCTGCCTCATCCTCCCAGGTCACTGGGATTACAGGCGGGCACCACCAATGCCCGGTGTTTTAAGGCTTTCTATAATTTAATTCTTTTGCATGACACACAACTCTTCTACCATTACATTCCTTATCCACTATTACCCCTCCATGATTTGGACTATGATTCAAGATTTTGCATAAGATTTATTTTCTCTAACAATCCTTTTCAATTAAACTCTACTTGGTTCTGATCACAAGGGCTACTCCACTAACAAGTCCTCTCCTTGTACAAAGTCTCTCTATCTGGGATTAGGTAAATTGCACGCCCTTTTTTGTTTTGTTTCTATGATGATGGGGATTGAATCTGGGGCCTCATGCATGCTAGGTAAGCACTCTACCACTGAGCCATTTCCCCAGCCCCTAAATGCACACTTTCATGGATGCTTTACAAGGACTTATTTGGGCTTAACTGGGCTGTCCTGCCTCCCCAGCCTTAGAAGTTTCCCTAAGACTATGTATCCCACCAATGTTGAATGGATCTAGTAACCTGAAGCATGGAAGAAGGAGGGGAGCATTTCTAATGGGCCAAAAGTACACACACCATGGATTTTTCAAGGCAAAATCTTAGAGGGCTGAGTGAAAGACAGTTGCCCTACCTGTTCTAAATGCCCCAGTGCCTTTAGCTTCTCCCCCTTTCCCCTCCATAGGGGAGACTGCATGTACCTTCCAGCTGTATGTTAATCATTGCCTCTTCCGTCCATGCCTCCTCCTCCTGCCTCAACTCAGGCTCACAACCCCAGGTTGGAGCCCTCTGACCTCAGAGCTGTTTTCAGCTCTATGCCAGCTATTCCCCTCCATATAATGGATTTGTCACTTAATTGAGCCTCTTGATAATTCCCAATCTTGCCTCAGAGCAGCTGTTTTTATTTCTCTTCTTGGTCTAACTCCCTGGCCTTCCCTGTTTTTTTTCAAAACTTCAATCTAAAGCAGATCTCTGGGCCTCCTATGTGCCTGAAAAAGGGAATCCTGACAACCTGCATACACAGCCTAGAGGCAAAGTTGTGGACTTCAAATACCTGTGGCAGTATTCACAGTATATAGAGGTGACATACAGGCATGATCTTTTGTATTGCAAGTAGGAGATGGGAAAGAGGTAATGTGAACATCATCTCAGCAGGAAGGAAGCCCCATTCACTCCTGACCTTCATTCTTTACCCCTACTCCATACTTCAACTTACTGCTATTACCCTACTAAACATGAAACCAATAAACATTTGGACTTTTATTTGCCTCAGGTTTTTTATCAAGGTCCATTACAAAAGACCACAACCCATATGCAAAGTTTCTTGGTACAAGTTTGTTTGTTTTCACAAAAGTTTCCCCATAAGCAGATATCACTATATTTGTTTTCTCTAAACCTGTGAACATACAGGGCTTTCATACTTTGGTTCTTCTAGAAACTGGTTATTTTATAAACAAAGAAAACCATTTAAGATTTCTCATTATTCTCCCATGAGTTTGTTTTCATGCTGTTTTGTCTCTAACCTGAACCTGAAAGAGTTCGGGAGACTTGGTCAGAAGAAGTTTATGACACAATGACATTAATTGGTAGACAGACTTCCCTGAGCCCAGATCTTGTATCAAACTTACTCAGTAAGAGGGAAGGGGGTATGGGGATAAGAATGATAGTAGAATCAATTGTACATTATTACCCTGTGTGCACACATAATTATACGACCAGTGTAACTCTACATCATGAATAACCAGTAGAATAAGAAGTTATACTCCACTTATGTATGATGTGTCAAAATGCATTCTACTGTCATATATAACTAATTAGAACAAATTTAAAAATTCTTTAAAAAATGAAACTCAAGGACTGGGGTTGTGGCTTGGTGGTAGAGCGCTCGCCTAGCATGCACAAGGCTCTGGGTTCAATCTTCAGCACCACATAAATGTAAAATAAAGATATTGTGTCCACCTAAAACTAAAAAATAAATATTAAAAAATGAAACTCAATCTTCACCTTTATTTCATATTCTAAATTTAATTCAAAATAGATCAGAGACATAAATGTAAGAGCTAACATTCAAAATTTTCTAAGGGAAAATAAAGGAGGATAATCTTATTCAAAAAAAGCAGACTGGGGGCTGGGGTTGTAGCTCTGTAGCAGAGTGCTCGCCTCACATGTGGAAAGCACTGGGTCCGATTCTCAGCACCAAATAAAAATAAAATAAAGGTATTGTGTCCATCTACAACTTAAAAAATATATTTAAAAAAAGAAGACTGGATTAAAAGTAACATTCCAGAGTTGGGGGTTGACTCAATACTATGCATGAGGCCCTGGGTTCAATCCCCAGCATACACACAAAAGAGTTATTAAACATTTATATTCTATTCAGGGTCACACAAAAGTTTGTCTAGGAAAATAGTCTGGTCTTTCTGCTGCTATTCTCTGGCCACAACTGAGCAGCATACAGACATGGAATGTGTTTTTTTAATCTTTATTTTATTTATTATTTTTATGTGGTGCTGAGGATCAAACCCAGGGCCTCACACATGCTAGGCAAGTGCTCTACCACTGAGCCACAACCCCAGCCCTGAATGTGTTTTGTTTGGCTTGGTTTGATACCAGGGATTGAACTCAGGGGCACTCAACCACTGAGCCATATCCCCAGCCCTATTTTGTATTTTATTTAGACAGAGGGTCTCACTGAATTGCTTAGGGCCTTGCTTTGAACTCACAATCCTCCTGCCTCAGCCTCCTGAGCTGCTGGAATTATAGGCGTGCACCACCACTGGACCTGGCTGTTAAATGGGTTTAAACAAGTGGAAAGAATGAAGAGCTCTTCTTCCTGCCATGGTTCTTCTCATACTTCCCAGAGGGGATGCTGTTAGTTCTACTTTGGACCCAAAGGGCAATGACACAGAACACTGTTACTTGATTGCAATTTTTATTTTCATTCAAGATATACTGACTTTAAAATAAGAAAAAGAACATGAATAAAGGATTTTCAATTAATACTCACCTCAGCTATCTTAATTTCTAATCTAAGCACCGACTTCATGTCATGCTCTGCTCGAGAGCTGTTAGCTCCTAAAAGCACAGCAGTGTCCACCATGAACCTATAAAGGGCATCCCGATACTGTAAGAGATAAAAAAGCAAGTGACCGTGTCAATAGCCTACTAGAAAATATGTTTCAGAAAAGCAGGAAAAAAGATAGAAATAAGTGTCCTTCATTTTCACTCTGTGCTCAAAGTATGGTATAGGCATTATATAACACTAGCTACCCACCTACAACTTTGGGAGACAAAAAAAGTGATGGGTTTATGAGACTGTTTCCATAAAAGACAGAGATACTCAGTCATCAAGCATCAAGAGAACTAGGCTTCCCATAACTGGCTATATTATGGATACATGAAACATCTCCAAATGAGCCTAGAATAAATAAAAAGTTAATGTTCAAGTGTCCTCTTTTCACGCAAGTGAAGCTTTAATAAAATAAAGGGAAATGACTGTTTCCAAAAGCAGGAGTCCTGATCCATAAACACTGATGGGAAGTATGATTTATTCTCTTCCAGCTCAATTTATCCACCTTCATACTCAGAAATGAAAGATGACTGCAGTTATTAAGGCCCTGTGTCTTTTCACTTTTGTACAGTTTCCAGCAAGTTCCCCTTGGCTCAGGGGGAAAAGATGGGAGAGAAGGGAGAAATGATGAGAGAAACCTAGCAAATAGCAAATATGAAATTTCCTCCCTAATGTACACCTGGACTCTGTAAGCTATTCTTCCTATGTGTATGATCTCAGGCCCTATACAGTGCTCAGCACATAGTGAGTCATTAATAAAACTGATCTGATCAGTAAGCAAGTTTTGCAAATAGTCTTAATAAGAAAGAATTTTTTTGTCATTCCCAATTCAATTCAGAAAAAAAATCAAACTACTCAATACATATGCAAAGTGACTTGCTAGGCAGTCTGTGGGAAAAGGCAATGCAGATGAAAAATTAATAATCCTTTAGTCTGGTTCTCAATGTGTGATCCAGTGAGGAAGATAAACATGTCATTACTAACCATAACATTAGTAGGACAAAATTAATTTCTTACTAAAGTTTCATGTTTGGAAACTCAAGAACTGGAGAAGGATTCTTACCTGGAAGATTGGGGATGGAGAATTTGAGGAAGACCTGTTTGAAGCAGTGAGGAGGACAAGTTGCTTTGGTTGAGGGAAAAACAAAAGTAGATGAGTCAGAAAGGAAAGGTGGGTTAGGATCAACCATGTAGAGGCCTTGAACTCCTTCAAAGAGCCTATTTTCAAAGCAAAGGCACTGTGGGAGCAATGCTATAAGAACAGAGCTTATCCAGTGGTGCTAAGAAATCAGTAGAAAGAAGGGAAGGAGGGACCAGTTAAAAGATTGCATGCTGTAGACAAGATAAGGGTAAACAAGAATCAGACCCAGGGCAATAAAGGTAGAAAAGAAGGGCCAAGTAGCTAGAAGAGATATTTTGAAGGTGGAATTACTTAGATTTGACTTCTTGTTTATAGAAGGAAGAGATGAATTCAAGCCTCGTTGCTGAGAACCTAGCAGAAACAGAGACGCTCCCAAGTTGGTAAATATGCATTCTACTTTGTAAGAGGACGATTTGCTAATCTTCTTTAATGAATGTCTTCAGCCAGAAAGCTGCTTAGGGTCTTGGCTAGTTTCCTGCCCTCCAGAGCCTTCTCCAAACAGAGGTTAGTACTAGTAGAGATCCAAGAGATAAATGTCTGAAGCTCTTTAAGAAGTTTGATAAAGTTTCCAAAATGAATTAAAAGAGTCAGAAATGGACCAGCTCTTTCCAACCTCCAGGAAGCTATTAGGTTTCCCAGATAGGACAAGAAGTCTAACCTCATTGATACATTCTGTTCTTATAACCCTCTATTAGTCTGTGGCACCTGTTAAAACTACAGATTCCCAGACTCCACCCCAACTCCACTAAATCAGATTCTCTAGGAATTGACACCTAATAGAAGCTTCTCAAGTGATTCTTAGTACAATATGAGAACTATTGGTCTCCCAGGTATCTGCCCCCACACTTCACTTCTACAGTGCATACTGTGCACTTCTAAGGAATAAGTGCAAACTTGTTTCTTGGTTATGTCATTGGCATGTGCTGTCTCCCTGGCAAGATCATGAGGGCACTGAGCAGGGGAATTTGTATACCCTGACACCCAGGCTTCTAGAAGACAGGGGTGGAATTTATCTGTGTGAATAAAAGGTGTTTGTCTCCTGTGTTGGAAAATAATGGTAGTGAATAGCAATACTACTTATTTCTGATGAAGAAGCAAGAATCTTAGAACCCAAATGATGAATCTGACAGTAGCTTCACAGGGTTGAATACTTACTGATTTGGCTTCTGTACTGTTATCCAGGTAGTCTTCCCTCACAGCTAGGGAGAGTGTTGCTTGGTCCAGCTGTTAAAACAAAAACAGAAGGCATTCTGCTGGCACTGTAGATTCTATATACCATGTTACCAATAATCATGAGATCATCTCACCGCAGCCATATTTTGAGCTCGTATCACCATTACAAAAAAAAAAATCCATTCTACTCAGAGCTACATGAAAATAGGCACTTTGTAATGGTGGATCTTAAGTATCTGAGACCTGCCACTGCTTCCCTGATTTCATGGTTTGTAATCCTTTTGAGTTTCTATCAACACTGAATAGCACCAAAGCAATTTGAGTTAGAATAGATCTTAGAGATTATCTGCCCCCACACACACTTATTTGACAGGGGTGGGGAACAAAAGCCAGAGAATTGATATGATTTTCCCAAGGTAATGTGATTGGGCACAGCTCAGTGTAAGTGTCTTCTGTTATCAGATCTATTATCTTCATTACTGCAGTAATTTGCAAATGCCAATGTGGGTGGAGTTGACCAATCAGACCTTCCACTTCCCTACCTCTAAAATAATTTTTTCCTAAAGAAATCAAATAATAATTTTGAGAAATCTTTGCAAATTTTAGAATCTCTCTGCAATGTTAAGGATAGATAACAAAAATCCAATAGTCAGACAAGTAAATAAGTAGAATTATTATGATACATTATAATATAAACTCTTGAAATAAAACTTATAGCACCATAAATCCAGTCAAAAGAAAGAACAGTCTTTTCAAAGTACATGCTATAAAAACTGGACATCTTTATGCAAAATAAAGTGGAACTATACCTCATACTTTGTACAAAAATTACCTGAAAATGGATCATGGATCTAAATGTAAAACCTAAAACTATAAAAATTCTAGAAGAAAAATAGAGGGGAAATTTTTGTGACCTTAAGACATAAGAATGAAATCATGATTACATAAAAGAAGTTAATAAATTAGAATTAATATTAAAAAGTTTTGCTCTGTGAAAGACAAGCCAGAGAATGGATAAATATTTTTAAATAATATGTATGTCAAATGATGTGTATTCATAGCATATAAAGGCTTCTCAAAACTCAATACTAAGAGAACAATCCATTTAAATGTAGGCAAAAGATCTGAACATACTTCACCAAGGAAGATATGCAGATGGAAAATAGGCACATGAAAATATGCTCAACATCATTAGTCATTAGTAAAATGTAAATTAAACCCACAATAAAATACCACCACACCTCTTTTAAAATGTAAAATATATCTGATGAGTGTTGGGGAGGATGTGAAAAAACTAGATCACTCAAATATTGCTAGTGGGACTGCAAAGTTGTCCAGCTAACTTCAGAGGAAATCAGCTTGAGTTTCTTATAAAGTTAGACATACATTTACATATAACCCATCAATCCCACTCCTAGGTATTTACCTAAGAGTATTAAAACTTGTACCCCCAAACCTTTATGTAATTGTATTCTTAACCATCAAAAATTGGAAACAAACCAAATATCCTTCAACCTGTGAATGATTAACTATGATACACAATGAAATACTATCCAGCAATAACAAGGAATGGACTGCTGATATATGCAAAAACATGGGTACATTTGACTTACATTCTAAAAGAAAAAAGCAAAACTATAGGAGCAGAGAACAGAATGGAAGTCACCAGGATTTCAGGTTGGGGAAAGGAATTGACTACAAAGGGACAACAGTAAGTAATTTGTGGGGTGTTGGGATCACTCTATTTGTTGATTGTGGGTGGTAGTTACAAGATTCTATGCATTGATCAAAATTTACATACATATACATCACAAAACTAGATTTAATTGTATATAAACTTAATTTTTAAAAAAGCTTCCAGACACTTCTCTAAATCCTATGGCTTGTTTTTCCTTGAATATCAGCAAATGACTAAAGACTAACTAAAATGGATCCCAACCACAATAAACTGTCCATATTTAAATCTGATTTGCACATTAAAAAGTTAAGCTGAATTAATAAGATACAAAACCTAAATAATTTAACTCAAAAATTAGTAGCATCTGAATAAAAACTGAATCCTACATGCCCATATCATTATTTTATGTAACTTTAAATTGTTCTGATCCATCTCCCTCTAGTTTCTTCTCTTACTATAATCTCAAATATTTTACTCTCTTTTGAATACATGAAGTCTGAATAAGATTATAGTTTTCCATAAAAACCTCCTTCACAAGAAACAAATTTTACAAAGGCCAAGCTAAGAATTAGTGATGTCATGGAAAATTCAAGGAAAAATATTGCTATTGGGTTGTTTCTTGGGGGGAGAGATGCTTTCAAAATATCCATTTTGTCTGTGTATTGCTAAAATCCTCAAATTATTTTTTTCGACCTTCTCTAATTGGCCTGAAACAACAAAGTCACAAGCCAGTCTGGCTTCTTCCTGCTGCAATTCCCAAAATACCACTGTTTCTTCCAAAAATTAAGTAAGACAGGATCATGAAACAAAATATTTTGATTAAGATGCTTTGGCCTTCAATTAAATTTGGACCACTTGGAAACTCTTGTGAGCTTCAGTCTCACAGGAAAAGAAACTGTAGATAATATCAAAAAAGCCAAAGTTTCCTCTCATGAAATGAAGATAAACCCACTTATTTTAAAAGTTTAGATAATTTAAGTGAGGCTACCAGACCTTTTATAAACCCTTACATTATTAGGGGTTCTAGGGATCATTTTAAATATACCAACAGATTGAATAAGATCAGTCAACTAAATCTCATTAGAAACAAACTCTTGAGGCAAAAGACTTTCTCAAGAAGCCAACATCAAGGCACTATATTATTTGAGGATTTTAAAATCTTTATATTGATGACTAATCTGAATATTGCAAGCAGAAAATAAAGCTGATACATTGCACTGAAAATACAAATTTCCTCAAATAATAATAAACTTTGTTTTAGGAGATAGAGTAATAATACAAAAACACCTAACAAATTATGATGCAGAAAAAGACAAAGAGATTAGAAAAATCTCATTTCCAACAGAGTCTCTCCTTCCCATCATGAATTTTCCTAAGCCAAAAAGAAAATGCAAGCCACTGAGTAAGAATGAATTTAATTTGTTGCTTTATACTAGAGCAACCCTGGCCTTCCAAATACTCTTTTGGGATCACACATAGATTTAAAAACATAGAAGTTTTTAAATCTTCTATTGTCCCTTGAATCCTTATTCTTGCTATTTCCTGGCATGAATTAAACCCAAACACATGTAGCAAAATAATGTTTCAGGGCACTCAATTCTGATGTATCTTATATTTTTGTGTTTTCTTTCTCCCATTTAAGCCTGTAGCAAATTCTGTGTCATCTTGTCACAGGGGAGCTTTGCCAAGGGTCATTGTACAGGCCAAAGTGTACATCCTTGGGATGGGGAAATATCTACCCATTGGAAGCAGTGGTTTTTGCCTTCATCGAGAGGTACCATATGCTCACCTAACAAGACACTTATGGTGATATTCCTGCCCAGCAGGAGACATTTTTCTTATCCCTGTGGGTTTGTGATAATGGAGAAGCTAAAAACAGTGGAGAAAATAGAACTGGATGAAAAAAATAAGCCTAAATGCACTGAGGGAGGAGAGTTAGAAGTGAGAGAGATTTCCTCTAGAGCAGAAGGAGATTCTGTCAAGCTGAAAAAGAAGTCAGTGGTTCTTGGGAGCAGAAGGAACCAGTTGGTGTCCCCTAGAACATAGCAGTATCTGAGAGGGAAAAGAGGCCCAGGACCACAGAATCAGAGAAGCTCATCTAAAGGGGCTATTTGGGTTCCAGAGTAAATTTCTTCTCAGATCATCAATGACTAGAGGGTATCCCCAGTCCTAGAAAAAAGTTAAGAAATGGAGAAACTATGAGGTGGTGAGGAGTGCGTAGACTGAGGTTCAGTTTTCCAGCCAAAAGGTGTGGTAGAAAGCTTCATGATCAGATTAGGTTGAAATTGCACAACCAGATTTGAGACCTGACAGGCATGTCAAGAACACAAATTCAGAAGAATCCTTTAATGGTCCTGGGTCATGTTTCAAGAGAAGGGAAACTTTTGTCATAAGAGTCTCTTGTGGACTAATATCTATGGTGGAAACTTGAAAACGTCAAGTCATTTAAACTCATAGCAACAGTGCAAAGTAAATTCTAATTTAGCCTTCTTTACACTTTGGGAAAGGGAGACTCAGAAAGGTAAAGCAATTTGTACAAGGATATTTAGTGAGTAAATCGCAAAGTGAACTGAGACCCTCAATCTCCTCACCACCAAAGCTTACTATTCCACATACCCATGGTCTTCAATGTTCCACAAAACCTAAAAGGGGTTCAGTGGCTCCAAATGTTCATTTAATGAAATTTTGTTTTTTATAGTTTTAGGCACTTTTAAAATGAATAAAAAGCAACACACAAATTCTACAATTTTGGCAGCCACAAATACATTGACTTTGTGGTCAGATTAATTGGGTTTCATTCACATCTCAGAAGAAAGCTTCCTCTATCATCTCTAGACACAAGTTTGCACTTTCTGTAACTGTTATCATGGTTAGGAAGATTATAGATCCATTTTGTTTAGGGGAAGGTGGTTAATTCAGTTGGGTGAATATTCACTAATATAAAATGGCACAGAGACAGAACTAAAGCAAATGTGTGCTGTGTTCAAATGCCAAGCAATGCTCAAATACTTCAGTTTGGAAAAAGCGGCCATATTGGCAAAGAAGAGCAGTAATAATAAGTACACGAGTGCCTCCTTACATTTGGGAAGTATCTATTACTGACAGTTTAGTGTTTCTAGGATCCATGTAATTGAATATTAAGTATGCAAGGCAAGCTGTTAACATGTTCCTCAATTCCCCATATTTTCTGTAAGCTAGTACTGAAACAAGAGGCTTGATTCAAGTTCTTTTTTTTTTTTTCTTTCACTTTGGCACATCATTGGAGATGGGGTGCACTTCATACTGGTATCAAGGAGAACATAATATCTGGTTGTCCTATGTTTAACAATGATATTTGGGTTCAGGTGATAGCAGTCTGATCTGTCATGAATGTCCCAAACTGTCACCTAATGGTTTTAGCAGCTATTGGTGATAGTTTTGTTTTGTTTTTTTTTTTTTAATTTTTTATTGTTGGCTGTTCAAAACATTACATAGTTCTTGATATATCATATTTCACAATTTGATTCAAGTGGGTTATGAGCTCCCATTTTTACCCCATATACAGATTGCAGAATCACATCAGTTACACATCCATTGATTTACATATTGCCATACTAGTGTCTGTTGTATTCTGCTGCCTTTCCTATCCTCTACTATCCCCCTCCCCTCCCCTCCCCTCCCCTCTTCTCTCTCTGCCCCCTCTACTGACATTCGTTTGTCCCCCTTGTATTATTTTTCCCCTTCCCCTCACTTCCTCTTGTATGTACTTTTGTATAACTCTGAGGGTCTCCTTCCATTTCCATGCATTTTCCCTTCTCTCTCCCTTTCCCTCCCACCTCTCATCCCTGTTTAATGTTATTGGTGATAGTTATCTGAATCTATTCTTTCATCAGGTCTTTTTTTAACTTTATTTATTTATTTTTATATGGTGCTGAGGATTGAACCCAGTGACTCAAACATGCTAAGCGAGCACTCTACCACTGAGTCACAACTCCAGCCCATCATCAAGTTTTTTTTTTATTAGTTGTTGATGGACCTTTATTTATTTTTATGTGGTACTGAGAATCAAACCCAGTGCCTCACACATGTTAGGAAAGTGCTTTGCTTTACCACTCAGCCATGACCTCAGCCCAGGTTTTTTGTTTTTTTTTTTTAATGGTAACTTTCTAACTCCATTATTTCTCCTGAATTCTTAAGCTGTGATTCTCTTAAAAACAAGAACTTAGTTTTATCAGTTATTTGGTTACCCTGAAATCAGTGGAATCCAGAATGTGGAAAGGTCTATAGGTCAAATTATCTAGTTTCTTAAACAAATACACATGGTTTTTAAAAAATGAGGGGAACTGCTACAGATTAAAATAGACATATCAATCATATGATTCTTATTTGGAACCCAAATCAAAGACCAAATGGTTTTGATTTGGGTTTTTTTAAAGGACATTTGTGAGGGCTAGGGATGTAGCCCAGTGGTAGAGCATGTGCTATAGCATCTTTGAGGTCCTGGGTTTCATCCCCAGCACTGCAAAATAAAATAAAATGAAACAAAATGGACATGCTTGAGACAATCAGGAAGATTGACAATTATCTGTGTATTAGATACCAAAGTATAAAATTATGATCACTTTTGTGGTTGTGATAAGAGTCTTTTCCATTAGATCAGTACTGAAGTATTTATAATGCAATGATGTTATATTTTGAATTTTCTATAAAATGTTCCATTCCCTCTCCCCCAAAAAGAAGAGGCTTAGAAAAGAATAGCAGAAAGATGAGGGTATTGAAGCTGGGTTGATAGGTACATGGGAGTATGTTTTTCTTTTCTTTTTATTTCTGTGCATATTACTTTCCATAATAAGTCTTTAAAGAAATTAATTCAGTTATTTGATTAGATCTAGATATCACTGAAAAGAAAACAGTTACCATTTGCAATGATTTATCTATGCGTTATTCAACATTTTCTGTTAATCAACAGAGCGTATCAACTTAAGTTTCAATGACATACTCTGGTTCACTTCATAATAGTGCTGAATGTATTTGGAGAAATATCATATACTGTAATTAAGGATGATAGTCTTAAAACATAGTTTTAAAAACTGAGCAACCTATAACCATGGGACAAAGGTCACTTGGATCACCACTATCATTGTATCTTATGTAGCACATCTTATCCTGATGGCATTAGAAGATACCTCAATACTATGCTATCATTCCATCACCCAACATAGAAACACAGCTGTTTCTGGAACTAAGAACTTCCTTCTGAGTAGGTTTGGAATTCTTTCAATGACCAAAGATTTGTATTGAAACTCAGTGTCTAAAATGGAGGTCAGAAAGCTATAGGCTTTGGGCTAGCCCTCCACACAGCCAGGTACAATGGCAGAGATATGTAGTTATGACAGAGTATAGATGGCGGGAAAAGCCTAAAATATGTACTCTCTGACCCTTTACAGAAAAAAAAGAAGTCCACTCTGATCTAACTCAAAAAATAGACTCCAGGATTTGGACTTTGGAAAGCTGAATTATATTGGATGATGGTAATATACTCTAATGGATTTATACTTCTATGATTTGAATATTAACATACCATTAATATTTTCTGGTTTGACAAATGACAGAATTGGGGGTGAAATCAGTGGTTCAATAACATCATCATTATTAGCCAAAGTAACTGTGGAAGTAAAAGTTAAAAACCCAACAAGATCAAAGCACAAAACAATTTGAAAATATTACTTGAATTTTTACAAAACTCTTTCATTGTTGAATCTTCTGTTGTTGCTACTTTTCTGACAGCCTCCTGATTTTATCGATATGATGTACCTTAGGGCCTGTCCACCTGGCCCACTCCCTTATGGAAGAGATGCTCACTTTTCCAATCAAAAAAAAAAAATGTGATCAGGTACTTAGAACAAGTTCTGCTTGATCTTTTGAAAGGAAGGAGGAGAGTTTCAAATTGAACTAGACAATGAGAAAGTAGGTATGTAGGCATGAAACATTAGGAAAAGGGGGAACGAGGAATCATAGCTTGTGTTCTATGTCAGGGGAATGAAGAAGTGAGAGAAAGGACAGAATTCAGAAAGTCTTTCATGACAGCAGGAGACCGACAACCCTCTTCCCACTGGAATTTAGAAGCCCCACTCAGATATCTGGAGCAGATATCTGAGGGTCAGATCACAGAACACTTAAACTCACAGGCTTCCTGAAAAGTTGACAAAAGTTGTCTGCTAATGATTTATATTCTGAAAATCTTGTGGGATCTAAAACAATATAGATCTAATTATCTACATTCTACAAATCTACATTCTAATGTTCAACAGAATTTTTATTTTATCATTTCACTAAGGCGGCATGAATTTCTTTCCCTAGGAAGGCAGCCTAAAAAGCTAATTTTGGAGTGAACAAAGAGTCCTTCCTGGCTATACCTTCAAAATGTGTTCATTGGATGCCTTGTCATCAGGGGACACATACAAACGGATGAACACAGAATTGCTGTATTGACCACGAAATGTTGCAAGCGTCTGCAGAAGACTGAATTTTCTCTCCGACCAAACTCCTTCAGGACCAATATTAGCTTCAAGTACGGGCCAGCGGAAAGGTGAATGCCGCAGAATGTGGAGCAGTGGCTTGGCATCTGCTTTTTCGATGGCTTCTGAAAGGGATCAGATATTAAGGGAGAGTTAGAATTGCAAACTGGATTACCAAACTAGAATGCAAATATATCTTCTCAAGAAAAAGTGCCCATAAGGCCCCAACTTGAAAATTCAGTTGTTAGAGAGAGAAAAAGAGAGGTATCCTGGATTGAGATTAACCCAGATACAGAACTCTAACTCACACTTTAATGTGACTGTCTAAATATGGTATTACTGCCAGAAAGTTGATGGATGAACCTGTTGGATATTCTCTACAATAGAATATGGGTTTGCTACATTGATCCTGGTTAAACTTATAGTACTTGGTGGCACTAATGCACAATCCTAGTTTTAAAGGAAACTGATCAATAAAACCAATCACTCTGCAATAAAGTGAACTAATGCTCCAGACCCTTGACTTTTCTGCCTTCTCCCAGTTTGCCAAATGATACCCCAGATCCTAGATCAGTTAACATATTTTCTAGAAGCACTGGCTCCTTCCTGCAACAGCCTTGAGAAAGCAGATCCAGTAAAATGGGTAGCATGCCTTCCAATCTAGTCATATCCAAGAAATTGAGAGACAGGTTTGAGGCACACAACAGTGATGCTGGTTAAACTAACAAAGAAGTCTGTCACACCTGGGAATCTGGATTTCTCTAGGTCCCAACATGCCCTATGAAATATACCAATTCTTCCAAATATACTTTCTTAGAGCCTCTTTCTCAGACCAGAACTAGCCTGGCTTCTGGATTCTGGTTTTTATGGGGTTTGCCCTACTGCCCTGCCCAAGTTTTTCATAGAGTAACTGATGCCCAAATAATCCAAGTCATCAAAATAAGATGATTTTCCATCAAGCCAGCCACAGAGATTAACTAAGAAAGATTAGTCAAAATCCAGTCTGAAAATTGCTCCTTTCCTCAAATGATACCTTGAAACATTAATAGAATTTTTGTTCTTTTTCCGTAAACAATATCTTTAAACTTTAATATAATTCTAAAGGATAAGGGTGGTAAATGTTTTATTTATTTTATTACTCACTCTCATTCATGCAGGATGAATAAAGGATTTTGGCTTTCTGTACGGCCTCAGAGTCACGCCTTCTACTGACTGATTTCTCCAACAGTGCTGGGAAGGTTAAGAGAGGATTCATTAGTATCCACCCACACAAGGTGCCAAGTTGGAGGTCATTAGACAATAACAGTCCTAGTCTCCAGAACATTAAATGTACATACAGACAACTCTGAAAAATATAGATCTATAAAAGACATACAGACAGAAAAACCGATTCCAAATTGCTTGAGGTTCAAATAAAAACAATTTAACATTTTCTTCTCCCAGGCTGTCCTAACTCAAAAGAAACCAAAAGTTTAATTTCCAACTGAGACTGGACCTTCTGTAGGGGTTAATTTCTTCTGCCACTACACAAAAGGAAACATAATTCATTTATTCAAGAACCAAAAATAACTGAATTTGGTCTCTTGTTTCTGTACCAAGTAATAGTCTCAACGGAGGCAATTTCATCAGGGTCAGGTTTCTTAAGATTTCTTCACAGTTCAGCCTCTCAGGGAGGTCACCTGGAAGAAATTTCCCATTAGAAGTTTTATTCAGTGTTGCATAAACATGCTGTGGACATGGAAGAAGTTATTTAGACAGGAAATGGAGAGGCAAGATTGGCAAGCTTACCCAAATTGCCTGAAAACTTGCCTATTTACACATGCAAAGTCTTGGCCATTTAAATGAGGCCATGTGTATAAAATGGCTGTCAAGCCCACCTGGAAAATTATTTTCTATTTATAAGATCACTAATAATACTGTTACATGAATCTGGGAAATGACAGTTGTCACTGTTGCATTATATAAGGAAAGAGGAAAGCCAGGACTCAATGAAAACAAACCTTTGCAAAATAAAGAGCACCTCAAACTTACTTGAGAGTATCAATTTTTCAACATGACACCAAGCTGAAAAATTCCGATTGGAGACTGAAGCACTGTGGCAATGCCTATTCCAACTATGTCGAACTGCTGTTGTCAAGGCATTTGGGGAAACAACCTAACAGCCTCCAAAATCACAGTACAACAGATGTTCCTAGAGTTCTCTGAATAGCTTCAAGACACAATGTACAATCCTAATCATATTAATAAATAATTACATATTCCCTGAAGAGGTATCTATTTCTAAACTAAAACTTCAAACTACATCTCAAAAAAATGCAATCCACAGCTCCTGTCCAGTTTTTTAATAAGCAGCTGTATGTAAAACAAGTCCACATAACTAAATAGATTCCAGCAAGTTAAATTAAGTTAGGTTAGATGTGGGCATTTTCAATTATTTCAGTTTGTTTGGTGTTTCTTTCTCATGTATCGTCATAGCAATAAAAGTGCATAACCAGCCCCAAAGATAAAGAAAGGACTTTTTTTAAGTAAACAAAAAGCTCTAAAATCATATCCACATATACTCCCATTCAAATCAGATCATGTGCCTTTCCACCATATTGCTTACACAAACATTACCATCATTAGACTATTGTGGAGACACATTCAGAAATAAGTGGTCCAAGGGGCTGGGGTTGTGGCTCAGTGGTAGAGTGCTTTCCTAGCACACATGAGGCACTGGGTTCGATCCTCAGCACCACATAAAAATGAAATAAAGACATTGAGTCCACCTACAACTAAAAAATAAATATTAAAAAAAGAAATAAGTGGTCCAAATTTCATTTAGGATTGCAATCATTTTCTGATGGTATAAACATTCCATAGGCTACAAACATGAGTGTGCTAGGGACCAAAATCAAATCACAGAAAAAAAAAAAGAACTAAAATTATTAAATATTTACCTGAGTATGCTCTCAAGGCATGCCATGTATCACAAGAAGAGAAAAAGAGGACACACATAAGCTAAGCAGGGCAATCTCCAAATCCTAACCATGCACAAATACTAATAATTAATGCATGTCAAAATTCTGGTTTCCATAACAGAATTTGGCTTTTAAAATGGATCCAGCCATCACAGTTTCCTTGTAATACTCCTTTCCTTCCCTTCTCCTTTCTTTCTCTCTGTATCCAAACAGGCAGGGGAACATTGATATGCAGACAGTGATGTGGCAATCAGTTGGCAGCATTCATTTTATATATCTCTGAATATGAATTAGTGGTAAGAGGAATAAAATCTAGCCTGGAGAGTTGTTTAATAAGCAGAAAACAAAGCCTGTCTATCACAGGCAATTACTTGAGTAATTAAAAAGTCCCTAAAGTGTTGAGAAGGGCTCATGGGTCACCCATATAGGAGAATTTCCAACCTAGCCTGTGTTGTTTCATGGAGGATCTCTCAACATCCCTCCCCCAGTCCTTACCATATTACAACAGAAAAGGAATGGTTGGAGAAGTCCTTCTGAACATCAGATTTGAATATCACATATATTATTTTTCTTTTCCTCATTATGCTCTATCAAATAAAATTTGTCTCAAAAATATAAGGCAGCATAATAGACATGCCAAGAGGATTGGCTTTCAAATCAGAGAGACTTGAGTTCCAGTTACAGCTGGAAAATGAGTAAGGTCTTTTATCTCCCTAAGCCTAGATTTCTTCATATGTAAATTTATATAGTAGAATGTACCTACGGGTTTTGGTGAGGATTTTAAAGATTTAATGCACAGGAAGACTTCATCTTAAAATAAGTGGTGGTTTAGACAGGATTATGGGCCAAGTTAATGACACACAAAATTAGAAAGTAATCAAGCTTGTTTCTAGTATTTCCTACTTAACTATGTCTCTTTTCCTCCTTCCTACTCAGGATACTGGTGGCCAAAGACCTTACATGACCTCAAGGTGCTGCCACTCTGTGTACAGAAGGACATTTGTATTGTGAAACCTTTTCCCATTCTATTAGAACTAATTTTCTTATGGTATCTTGTGAGGGACTGACACTTTTTCTTTTAATTTAGTTCAACTTGTCCATTTTTTGCCCTCATAGTTACTATATTTTGTGTCCTATTTTAAAAATCTTTGCTCATCCCAAAGTCATGAAGATAGTTTTCATTATAGATCTACAGTCTATCTGGTATTTCTTTTTGCACATAATATAAACAGCCCTGCCCTTGTAACACACACCTGTCCTCATGGGGAATGAAGCATGTGAGAATTTTTTTAAAAAAATTTTAGTTATACATGAACACAATATCTTTATTTTGTTTTTTTTATTATTATTTGTTTTTATGTGGTGCTGAGGATCAAACCCAGTGTCTCACATGTGCAACGCAAGCACTCTGCCACTGAGCCACAAACCCAGCACAGCATGTGAGAATTTTAATAAAGAATATATTTTTCATCATTACATATCAAATAATATCATAAAAATATTCTGAAGTGAAAAACTGGCATTAATAATGGCTACTCTCTATTCAACAGATTATATCTTTGAGCAGAGGCTGGGTCACATTCCTCTTTAAAGAACCAGGGCCTACAGCTTGGCATGGCTGGTATACAGTAAATGTTTGCTAAGATGAATTCCTGACAAGGAAAGTCAGAGACAGAATTTTTCACCCAACTGAAAAGAAACTATGAGAAGCCAGACTGACTACTTAAATATTTCATCTTACGATCAGTATTATCCTTAACATGCTAACATTCTAACTTCCTTTTTTCACATTCCAATCTCTGCCTCATGCAATGATATCCAAGACTTCATCTGTTTTTATGAACACCAGTTCTTAGAATACCCAAGTTTAATTTTACCAATTGTCTCATTTGAATCACTCATTCCCAATGCCCTGCTCTTCTCTACTGAGGTTGGGGGATACTTGGCATTCTACTTCCTTTACCCTCAGCAGTCAAGAGAAAATCATCAGTCCTACTCCCTCAAATCATTCTTCCTACTAAAAAAGGGCACTTATTGAGCACTCTAGAAGATTAAAAGAAAATTCCAAAGGAAGGCTCAGATTCCTGAGGACTTTATAGTGTCCTGGTTTGTCATGAGTTCAGTAATAGTCATGTGCATGCAGCTCAGGTCAGTCATTTGATGTTTCTACAATATGTAGGAGCTACCCGACTATTTTTATTTTTTTATTTTTTTGTAATTCCACATGTACAAAGTTTTAGGATATGAGCAAAATTCTTCCAAGAAACTTGGGGTTATGCTAATAATGTGAATGAGGTAGCTTGATCACACAGAAAGTCGTACAAAGCTTCCTCTTTTGTGTTCTTTCTCCTGGTCCTGCAATATTTCTTTACCTGCTCTGAAGGGAATCCTCTGGCTGTTTGCTAAGAGACCAGTGAATGCTAGAGCTGTTTGCTCAAATTTGCTGAATGAAAACAGCAACTGCATTTAACCTTCATATCAATATCACCAAAGTAAATTCTCAATTCCATATAAATTATGCCAACTCTTCTCCTTTGGAAATTAAAGGGAGTACCCTCTTAATTCTTGTGAAAGAAAGAACATGGGAAATCAAGACTTTAGAAAACAAAAATCTATATTTTAAGCTTCCATACCTATATAATGAACAGAATGTTCTCTAGACCTATATATTTTTGAAAGCTTATCATAGCATGGCCGGGTTTCTCCTTTGGTGGTACTTAAAAACCACCTTTGGATGGTCCATGGTTGAATGTCACCTCTAATCTTACTATTTTTAGTCTTTGTTGATTTTCTAGGCTGCAGACTTCAATTTGGTTTCCAGGCTCCAGGGTTTATTTACCGTACTAAAAATTTTCATTTTTCTAACTCACACTGCATGGGTATTAAACCCTTATGCAGTTAAATCTGGAGACTCTAAATCAGCTTGCAAAGCCCGTTGTTATTCCCATTAAAAAATAAAATTCAAGTTAACTAAGTCATGGTCTGTGAATCCCATAACCCTCATATTTTTCCACAAATTGTGTGACACTCAGCTTTACAGTTCTCAGCCCACAGCCAGTCAAGCATGGGATTAACTGAGTCTGTTTGACATACTGAAAAGACAATAAGAGCTGATATTTCTCATTCTTCTAGAAAACTCCCACCTAACTACAGGGAGAGAAACTGTCAGAATTATTTTCTATGTCCATTTTTTATGATCATCGTATAAATGATAATTATTGGTTAGCCTCAGCTTAAGAAAGAGGGCAGAGATGATATTCAAGGAATTAAAAACCTCTAACTCATCAATCTAAATCATGGGTTACCAAATAACACAAAAAATATCCTCCTTTTAACACAGAAGACCTCTTGTCCATAATAAAATCAATTTTATAAAACTGCCAGATACTACAAAACTCTAACGGTAAGTAACTCTTTTATTATGTTCACTTATAAGTGAATTAATTTATAAGGATTACACTTATCAAGGTTATACTTTAAATTTTAGCAATGTTCTTTGATAGCACAGCATTACAATTAATCTTCTAATATGATATTTTAACTCAGAAAAATAGCTTTCTTATTTAGATAATCTGTATTGTAAGAGATATTTCAATATAAAGCCTATGCCTAAATTTAAGTAATTAAAATCCATCTTCAGTTTTTTTCCTGTAGTAAAAATTCGAGCTATCTTTTCTTCTTGCCTCCTATTCCAACCATCTTAATTACAAGGCAAAAGCCACATCTGGTTTATACTCCTTGCAATGGTTTTTCCTGAGCAATCCTGATACATCCAAGGACCCAGTCATGGTAACATTTGCTCTGTGCCAGGCACATTATACATGACCTCACTTAACCTCCCCTTATAACCCTAAGAGGTGCATATTGTTAATCCCCCCCTCTATAGGTAAAAGCAAAACTGCAAAAACTTATCCAAGGAAACTCAGCTGGTAAGAGTTAGAGCTTGGATCTGTACCCAGATCTCTGACTCCTGCTCATTTAACCCTCAGATACCCAGTAAAATTCCTTTCCTGTGAAAGAACAAGGTCCCCAGTATCTAAACCAGAGGGAGGAATTCCTCATGGAATTTCCCAATAGATCCCTCAACCCTAACTGGAAAAAGGAAGGCCCTCCCTGGTTATTCAAGTCTTGTTTTTGTAGCAATGGAATGACTTTGTACCAAGCCATCTATCCTCTTTACCTTGTCATCCTATGACCAGAGACAGACTCCTGAGGCATCTAGTCAGAGATGGGAAATGCAATAGGGGTACAAGGTAAGGGTTGGTTATCTAGTTCAAGGAGGCAGGGGAGTCTGCACTATGCCAGGAAGACTTTCAAAGGGAAAAAGAAAAAATAACACAGGGCATCTATTTTCAATTCCAGCTTATGCCACACCCTAAAAGGAGGAAGAATGGGATAAACATTGCGTCCCTGAAATCCTAAAAAATCTGAGCTGCAGACTTCTTCATTCCTCCCTCATCTATGAAAACAGCATCAAAACACTGTAAACATAGGTTTAAAAAGCCACTTCCCAACTAACCCCTGTCTTCACTCCCACCTTCTATGAGGAGGTGAGAGATGGAGGGGTTCTATTCTTGGCTGTTCAAACCACATTGTGTGGTCAAGGGAGATTGTCCCTCTAGAATTAGGTTTCTGACAGTAGGGGATTAGGGGGCGAGGATCTTTGCTTTTCTACCCAGAATCCTCTCCCCTCAAAGAAAAGAAGCAACAGAACCTGTGGCAGACAGTCAACCCAAAGAGGCAAAGGGCTGGGAGGACAAGAACTAACTAACCAGTCTGCCAGCTACAGCCATGGCTTGCCCGACAGACTCTGCTCTATGACTAGATGTGCATGAATTTCCTAAGTTCAGAGAAACAAGGAGCAACAGAAAAGAGACAATGACCCTTCCTGCTGACCTAAGGAGAAAACAGAGAAAAAGATAATTAATAATGCTTTGGAGTTTTTTGCCACAAGAAAGACCAACTCTACCTATGTTTGGATGCCAAGGCAGAAAACAGATGGGCATAATGGGGCCTGTTGAACTGGTCTGCAATACATCAACTACCACCTCCAAGCCATTCTCCACAGGCAGCCAGCATGCTCTGGCAAAACGCATCACTCATCATGTCCCTTGACATGACATTTACAAATGGCTTCCCATTGCCCTAGGATAGAGTTTAAAATCTTTACACAGCCTACAAGACCTGTGTGCTGTGACTACTGCCCCGCTCTTCAGTTTTGTGTTTTGACCTTCTTCCCTTCCAACTAGGAGCTCCAATCACACTGGGTTTCTTGGGTTTCCTCAAAGGCACCAGGTGGACAGGGCCTTGGCTCCTGTAGCTCTTTCCGCCTGGGTTAAAATTGGAGACATCTGAATAGTAGACCCATAATCTGTGGGGGACAAATTATATGGCTGGATTGGTTTGGGCAAGTCACATCATTTCCTTGACCTTCACTTCCTCAGATGTAGGGCAAAGACAGAAATAAACACGGATGGTTGCCGATGTCACAGAGTTAGACTGAAGAACGATGGTGGAAACAAATGATTCTCTAAAGGAATAAAATTAGTATCAAGAAATGCTCGGGGGCGGGGGCTGGGGTTGTGGCTCAGTGGTAGAGCACTTGCCTAGCATGTGTGAGGTACGGGGTTCAATTCTCAGAACCACATAAAAAGAAATAAATAAAATAAAGGTTCATTAACATCTAAAAAATTTAAAAAAAGAAATGCTTGGGTCTTGGGGAAGTGAATTTTTGAATTCAGAATAGAGCAGCAGGGATCAAAAGCAGTTCAATTTGAAACTTAATCTAAACAGCCACTATAGGAAGTCTCTCTGTTTAGCAAGAAAACTTGTGAGTAGATTTGCACATGTTTCACAAATATCAGATCCCACACCTATCATAACTGCTCATGAATATAAAATTCCCTTCTCATTTTATAAGTTAAAAAGTCCATGAATGTTTTAAAAGTACCCCCCACTGTGCAAATATCAACACCAATGAGATTTTCCAAACAAACGTATCTTATTTGTGACAAGCTATTATCCAACCAGCATATGATTAATTTTCCTGTTACGGGTAGTGCCTTTTTACAATGTTCTCTTGACACTTTAAAGCAAATAGTCCATCATTACTAATTCATTAAGCATTCACATAGATACTATTAATCATGATGAACTAATGTGGTATTAATGAGTAGGTTATTAATCTGCAATTACAAGCAGATTTCCTAATAAATTCAAGTTTCCCAAGTTTTTTGAGGAGGAAAGCAAAGAAAAATGAAATTAACAAATCTTTCAGAAAACAAATTAAGGAGAAGAAATTCCTGTTGCTGTATTACAAGATGAAAATTATTCTTTTCTTTTTTTCATCCTAAGAAATTTTTCTATTCCCCTAATACAATGATATTGCAACACATAGGTTTTCATCAAAATGATATTATGGAAGAAAAAACTAAAATATCTGCACCTCAGAAAGGTAATGAATTTCTTCCACACCATACTGTGTCCTTAGATGTACAAAAGCTCAGCTACTCAAAATGCATTCTCCAGACTAGCAGACTGCAACCTTTCTAAACCTGCAGTCTAGCAGAGTAAACCTCCAGACTAGCAGACTGCAACCTTTCTAAACCTGCAGTCTCTCAAGTCCCTTCTCAGACCTATTGCATCAGGACCTACATGTAAACAAGATTCCCAGGTGATTCATGTGCACATTCAAGGTTGACATGACCCGGACAAAAGCAGTTTTGTGGCTGGAGTGAATAGAAGAAAAAAGTTGGGAGTATTACTTTTATACCATCCTATACTAAATCCAAAGTATGTGAGGTGAGAGCATCAGGTAAGTCTCAGTCAAATTGTTTAAAGTCCATAAGCATGGTAGAGATGACAAGCATTTGGGGACTATATGAAATATATTGCATATACCATATTTCATCAATTCTGAGATGAACATTTTTCACATCTTAAGTTCTCTAAAGTTGGAATCCATCTTAAAACCTTCATAGGGCACAGGGACAATGTATTTGCCACTACCTACATGAGGCACAAACTTGATAATAGCCATGCTTAGAGTCAGCACTTCAAATGAGTTGGGTACAGAGTGGGTAAACTGTGGCCCACTTCTCAGTATATATCCAAAGGATTTAAAATCGGCATACTACAATGACACAGCCATATCAATGTTTATAGCAGCTTAATTCACAATAGCTAAGTTATGCAGCCAACCTAGGTGCCCTTCAACAGATGAATGGATAAAGAAAATGTGGTTTATATACACAATGGAATATTACTCAGCCATAAAGAAGAATGACTTTTTGACACTTGCAAGTAAGTGGATGGATCTGGAGACTACCATGCTAAGTGAAATAAGTCAATCTCAAAAAAAAGATAAAGGTTGAAGCTTTCTCTGATATGTAAAAGCTAACTCACAATAAGGAGGGCGGGGCATAGAAGTTCAGTGGATTAGACAAAGGGTAATGAAGGGAAGGGAGAGGGAATAGGAAAAGGAAAGACAGTGTAATTAATCTGACATAAGTTTCCACAATGAATCTCACAATAGTGTACATCCACAAGAATGGGGTCCTAATTAGAATAAGATATATTCCATACTTGTATAATTACATCAAAATGGAATCTACTATCATATATAACTAAAAAGAACCAATAAAAAACCTTCTTGCAAAAAATCAACTGTTTGCCTTGTCTTCAGGAAGATCTCACTGACAATGAAATACTAACTTTCTGAGTTTCCTAAAGGGCCCTCTTGGAGGGAAATCCCTGAGACAAATGGGGAAGAAAAAGATTTTTCAAGAAATGTTGAATCACTGCTCTTGAGAAAGAGGACAACATTTTGTGGGAAAACCAAAACACTGATGATTCAATATTTTTTTAAAAATCTGGAAAGAAGTATTAGGAATACCTAAACCAATCTTCTTTACTTGTGTTCTCCTTCTTAGTGGATGTAAAATAATAATATATAATAGAAATTAATATTTACATATGGCTAAAAGAACTCCTTCAATGAACACAAAATAGAAATTCCATGTGATAAGAATGCATTGTAGGGCTGGGGTTGTGGTTCAGTGGCAGAGCGCTCGCCTAGCATGTGTGAGGCACTGGGTTCGATTCTCAACATTGCATACAAATAAATAAAAATAAAGATCCATTGACAACTTAAAAAAATAAAATACATAAAAAGAATGCCTTGTATAATAGCTTATTCTTAGCATATGTGAAATAATGTGCATCTTACAGCTGGCAATATGTTTGATTCAATAAAATATGGTATTAATTTTGTTAAGGCTGTGGAAGACTGCAATGTTTGTGTATTTTCTGGCTTAATTTTATGTAAAATAAATAGAACCAAAAATATTGCATCTAACTAAAGAGTTACTACCTCCGAAGACTCAGTATTTTCACTCAGGGAAATAATAAATATGCCAGGAATATTGAAGCTGTATTTGGATTTAAATAAAAGACGCCAATATAAAAATTATTCCAAATGACGCCAAAGGCATTTTAAGGACAACTGAACCTCTGGGTGAGCTGTTTTAATTCCTGAATAGTGGGTTTCACATTCAGGTCTCAGGGGCAGAAATACAAGTTTGGCTGAGTGCAGATCTGGGTGTGAGGTCGCTGGCAAGAGCAGCTTCAAGAACATTTTGAGACACAGTGGGCTATTCAGTCTTCAGACCTCAGCAGGAACCACAATTGCCTCCTTTCCTCACCCAGCACCTCCCACGCATTCCCCACAAGACTTATTTCATTCTGGCAGAGGCCTGCAGCTTTCAAACCCCAAGTTCCTCTGCTCCATAGCTCAGAGGTTCCAGACTGACACCAACACCTTTAACCTTAATTAAAAGAATAGAAATTTATGTCTTAATTTACTTTCATTGGTGTGTATCCAGACCAATGTGTAGATCAGAGGAACAAGAAATAAAAACTCTTTTTTTTTTCTTGGATTGTTCTGGGGACTTGGCCAAAATGTCGGTAAATGTAAATTGAGAGAAATTAATAAATTAGCTAGGGCATTGCTTGGCATTCTTTAATGTCAACTAGCAAAGCATGCTGCCAGCTTGGTTGTTTTGAAAGGTTCTCATTTCACAAAACTCACAGAACCTTCTCCAATGGACAATGGCTACATTTCTCCACTTGGTTCATTTATGCATCATCTGGTGGGTTGTGGGGTAGAGAAGGAATGTGGTTAAAAATCCCAGGGGAAACGAGGATATAGCGACGCAGGGATACAGCGCTGCAGTTTCTGCCAGCCGTGCAAGCACCATACTCAGGGCTGAATTCTGGGTTCGAGACGGGGGAAGGAAGCGGTCCATCTCGGTTCTCCACACCGGTCAGACCACAGAGGAGGCTAGCAGCCACCATGTTGGAAAGCTGACGTCACCATCCCTGTTTTCGACTGACCGCAGCTCATTCAGCCATAGAACAGGTAATTTCAGGCTGCCATTCGCCTGCAGCTTGCAGACAGATTGCTAGGGTTCAGTGCCTGGGTGCTTCTTAGAACCTGATCTTATCGGAGCGAACACCGAGCGCGGGGCGGCCGAGTTCTGGCTCCCGGAACCGCCCTGGCCCAGGGCTGGGGAGCCTGTGGAGGCTGCTTCTTGGACCCTGCTCCTATCAGAGCATACACCAAGCACTAAGCGGCCGAATTCCGGCTCCCGGAACTGAGCCCGCGGGGACTGCTTCTTGGAGCCTACTCTTATCGGAGCTTACACCGAGCACGGAGCGGCCGAGTTCCGGCTCCCGGAACTGCCCTGGCCCAGGGCTAGGAGCCCACGGAAACTGCTTCTCAGTCCGGGTCCTGCTGAGGGCCGGTCAGGACTCACCCGTTGCTTTGGTTGCCCGGCAAGGGGAACGAAATGCTGCCATTCGCATAGGATACCAACATGGCAGAGATCTGATGTCATCAGAAAGCGGCGGAGAAGAGAACTTCATCAATACCAGCGGCGACAGAAACAGTTGGTCTCCTGGTAGGGGGGGTGAGGCACAGACACCCGAGTCTCCTCAATTTGTTGTCGAGCCAGAGGGGAGGAGCCGGGCCACCGCCAGCGCCCGGAGCAGGCCCAGCGGCTCGCCAGCGTGGTGACCACGTGACCCCAATTGGAGAGGGGGCGGAGCGGAGCCGCCACCCGCACCCGCAAGGTGGGCAGACCCGCGACCCAGTGGTACATGGGCGTGGTAGGAGGGGCAGGGCAGAGCCGCCGCCCGCGCTTGCAAGGTAAACAGACCTGTGACAGACTGGCGGGTCAGGCCCAGTGGCCTGCCAGTGTGGTACACACGTCACCCCAACTGGAGTAGGGGCAGAGCAGATCCTTCTCCCACGCCCGGATCAGGCCCTGCCGGTGTGGTGGCCACGTGACCCCAATTGGAGTGGGGGCGGAGCGGAACCGCCACCCGTGCCCGCAGGGTGAGCAGACCTGTGACCAACCTACAGATCAGGCCCAGGGGTCCGCAGGCGTGGTAGGAGGGGCAGGGCAGATCCGCCGCCCGCGCCTCCAAGGTAGGCAGACCTGCGACAGACCGGCGGATCAGGCCCAGGAGCCTGCCGGCGTGGTACACACACCACCCTAATTGGAGTAGGGGCAGAGCAGAGTCGCCGCCCGTGCCAGGAACAGGCCCAGCGACCTGCAGGCGGGGTAGTCACGACACCCCAATTGGAGTAGGGGCAGAGCAGAGCCGCCACCCGTGCCCGAAAGGTGGGCAGATCTGCGACCGACCAGCGGGACAGGCCCAGTGGCCTGCCGGTACGACAGACACGTCACCCCATTTGGAGTAGGGGCAGAGTAGAGCCGCCGCCCGCGCCTGCAGGGTAGGCAAACCTGCAACCGACCGGCGGATCAGGCCCGGTGGCCTGCCGGCATGGTACACTCGTCACCCCAATTGGAGTAGGGGCAGAACAGAGCCGCCGCCAGCGCCCAGAACAGGCCCAGTGACCTGCCGGAGTGGTAGCCACGACACCCCAATTGGAATAAGGAGAGAGCAGAGCCGCCGCCCGCGCCTGCAGGAAAGATACGCAAGCAGTATGAAAAGACAAGGAAAGAAAGGACCACAAGCAATGCAGGTCAACACAACTTTAGAAGAGGTAACAGCTGCAGCAGATGGAATGTCAGATAAAGAATTCAGGATATACATGCTTCAGATGATCTGGAGTATCAAGGAAGACATTAGACAGCAAAATCAGACAATGAAAGATCACTTCAACAATGAATTACGCAAACAAATCCAGGAAGCAAAGGATCAACTATACAGGGAGATAGAGGTTATAAAAAACAAACAAACAGAAATCCTAGAAATGCAGGAAGCAACAAACCAACTTAAAAACTCAATGGAGAATACTACCAGCAGAGTAGAACACTTAGAAGATAGAACATCAGACAATGAAGACAAAGTATTTCAACTGGAAAAGAACATAGACAGCTCAGCAAGACTGTTAAGAAACCATGAGCAGAACATCCAAGAAATATGGGATAACATTAAGAGACCAAACTTAAGAGTCATTGGGATACAGGAAGGTACAGAGCTCCAAACCAAAGGAATGAGAAGTCTATTCAATGAAATAATACGAGAAAACTTCCCAGACTTGAAGAATGAGACAGAATCCCAAATCCTAGAAGCCTACAGGACGCCGAATGTGCAAAATCATAAGAGATCCACACCTAGACACATTATAATGAAGATGCCCAACATACAGAATAAGGAGAGAATTTTAAAAGCTACAAGAGAAAGGAAGCAGATTACATTTAGGGGTAAGCCAATCAGGATAACAGCTGATCTTTCAACACAGACTCTGAAAGCTAGAAGATCCTGGAATAACATATTTCAAACACTGAAAGAAAATGGGTTCCAACCAAGAATTGAGTATCCAGTGAAATTAAGCTTCAGGATGGAAGATGAAATTAAAACCTTCCACGATAAACAAAAGTTTAAAGAATTCGCAGCTAGAAAACCATCTCTTCAAAACATCCTTGGCAAAACATTACAGGAAGAGGAAATGGAAAATAACAATGAAAACCAACAGTGGGAGGTAGGACAGTAAAGGGGGGGAAAATAATCAAAGAGGAAAACTAACCATGTTTAGTAACATAAATAAACAAATATGGCTGGAAGAACAACCCATATCTCAATAATAACCCTAAATGTTAATGGCTTAAACTCACCAATTAAGAGACACAGGCTAGTAGAATGGATCTCAAAACAAGACCCAACAATATGCTGCCTACAGGAGACGCATTTGATAGGAAAAGACATACATAGGCTGAAGGTGAAAGGTTGGGAAAAATCATATCACTCATATGGACTTCGGAAACAAGCAGGAGTGTCCATACTCATATCAAATAAAATAGATTTCAAGCCAAAGTTAATCAAAAGGGATAAAGAGGGACACTACATACTGCTTAAGGGAACCATACACCAACAAGACATAACAATCATAAATATATATGCCCCAAACAATGGTGCAGCTATGTTCGTCAAACAAACTCTTCTCAAGTTCAAGAGTCTAATAGACCACCATACCATAATCATGGGAGACTTCAACACACCTCTCTCGCCACTGGACAGATCTTCCAAACAAAAGTTGAATAAGGAAACTATAGAACTCAATAACACAATTAATAACCTAGACTTAATCGACATATATAGAATATACCACCCAACATCAAGCAGTTACACTTTTTTCTCAGCAGCACATGGATCCTTCTCAAAAATAGATCATATATTATGTCACAGGGCAACTCTTAGACAATATAAAGGAGTAGAGATAATACCATGCATCTTATCTGATCATAATGGAATGAAACTGAAAATCAACGATAAAAGAAGGAAGGAAAAAACATACATCACTTGGAGAATGAACAATAGGTTACTGAATGATCAATGGGTTATAGAAGACATCAAGGAGGAAATTAAAAAATTCTTAGAGAAAAAGGTAAACCGAGACACAACATATCGGAATCTATGGGACACATTGAAAGCAGTCCTAAGAGGAAAATTCATTCCTTGGAGTTCATTCCTTAAAAAAAGAAAAAACCAACAAATAAGTGATCTCATACTTCATCTCAAAATCCTTGAAAAAGAAGAGCAAAACAACAGCAAAAGAAGTAGAAGGCAAGAAATAATTAAAATCAGAGCTGAAATTAATGAAATCGAAACAAAAGAAACAATTGAAAAAAATGACAAAACTAAAAGTTGGTTCTTTGAAAAAATAAACAAAATCGACAGACCCTTAGCGATGCTAGCGAAGAGAAGAAGAGAGAGAACTCAAATTACTAACATACGGGATGAAAAAGGCAATATCACAACAGACACTTCAGAAATACAGAAGATAATCAAAAACTATTTTGAATCCTTATACTCCAATAAATTAGAAGATAGTGAAGGCATAGATAAATTTCTTAAGTCATATGATCTGCCCAGATTGAGTCAGGAGGATATAGACAACCTAAACAGACCAATATCAATTGAGGAAATAGAAGAAACCATAAAAAGACTACCAACTAAGAAAAGCCCAGGACCAGATGGGTATACAGCAGAATTTTACAAAACCTTTAAAGAAGAACTAATACCAATACTTTTCAAGCTACTTCAGGAAATAGAAAAAGAGGGAGAACTTCCAAATTCATTCTATGAGGCCAACATCACCCTGATACCTAAACCAGACAAAGACACTTCAAAGAAAGAAAACTACAGACCAATATCTCTAATGAACCTAGATGCAAAAATCCTCAATAAAATTCTGGCGAATCGGATACAAAAACATATCAAAAAAATTGTGCACCATGATCAAGTAGGATTCATCCCTGGGATGCAAGGCTGGTTCAATATACGGAAATCAATAAATGTTATTCACCACATCAATAGACTTAAAAATAAGAACCATATGATCATCTCGATAGATGCGGAAAAAGCATTCGACAAAGTACAGCATCCCTTTATGTTCAAAACTCTGGAAAAACTAGGGATAACAGGAACATACCTCAATATTGTAAAAGCAATCTATGCTAAGCCTCAGGCTAGCATCATTCTGAATGGAGAAAAACTGAAGGCATTCCCTCTAAAATCTGGAACAAGACAGGGATGCCCTCTCTTTCCTCTTCTGTTCAACATAGTTCTCGAAACACTGGCCAGAGCAATTAGACAGACGAAAGAAATTAAAGGCATAAAAATAGGAAAAGAAGAACTTAAATTATCACTATTTGCAGATGATATGATTCTATACCTAGCAGACCCAAAAGGCTCTACAAAGAAACTATTAGAGCTAATAAATGAATTCAGCAAAGTGGCAGGATATAAAATCAACACGCATAAATCAAAGGCATTCCTGTATATCAGCGACAAATCCTCTGAAATGGAAATGAGGACAACCACTCCATTCACAATATCTTCAAAAAAAATAAAATACTTGGGAATCAACCTAACAAAAGAGGTGAAAGACTTATACAGTGAAAACTACAAAACCCTAAAGAGAGAAATAGAAGAAGATCTTAGAAGATGGAAAAATATACCCTGTTCATGGATAGGCAGAACCAACATCATCAAAATGGCGATATTACCAAAAGTTCTCTATAGGTTTAATGCAATGCCAATCAAAATCCCAACGGCATTTCTTGTAGAAATAGAGAAAGCAATCATGAAATTCATATGGAAAAATAAAAGACCCAGAATAGCAAAAACAATGCTAGCAGGAAGTGTGAATCAGGCGGTATAGCGATACCAGACTTCAAACTATACTACAGAGCAATAGTAACAAAAACAGCATGGTACTGGTACCAAAACAGGCGGGTGGACCAATGGTACAAAATAGAGGACACAGAAACCAATCCACAAAACTACAACTATCTTATATTTGATAAAGGGGCTAAAAGCATGCAATGGAGGAAGGATAGCATCTTCAACAAATGGTGCTGGGAAAACTGGAAATCCATATGCAACAAAATGAAACTGAATCCCTTTCTCTCGCCATGCACAAAAGTGAATTTAAAATGGATCAAGGAGCTTGATATCAAATCAGAGACACGCCGTCTGATAGAAGAAAAAGTTGGCTATGATCTACATTCGGTGGGGTCGGGCTCCAAATTCCTCAATAGGACACCCATAGCACAAAAGTTAATAACTAGAATCAACAAATGGGACTTACTCAAACTAAAAAGTTTTTTCTCAGCAAAAGAAACAATAAGAGAGGTAAATAGGGAGCCTACACCCTGGGAACAAATCTTTACTCCTCACACTTCAGATAGAGCCCTAATATCCAGAGTATACAAAGAACTCAAAAAATTAGAGAATAAGAGAACAAACAACCCAATCAACAAATGGGCCAAGGACCTGAACAGACACTTCTCAGAGGAGGACATACAGTCAATCAACAAGTACATGAAAAAATGCTCACCATCTCTAGCTGTCAGAGAAATGCAAATCAAAACCACCCTAAGATACCATCTCACTCCAGTAAGATGGGCAGCCATTATGAAGTCAAACAACAACAAGTGCTGGCGAGGATGTGGGGAAAAGGGTACACTTGTACATTGCTGGTGGGACTGCAAATTGGTGCGGCCAATTTGGAAAGCAGTATGGAGATTTCTTGGAAAGCTGGGAATGGAGCCACCATTTGACCCAGCTATTCCCCTTCTTGGTCTATTCCCTAAAGACCTAAAAAGAGCATGCTACAGGGACACTGCTACATCGATGTTCATAGCAGCACAATTCACAATAGCAAGACTGTGGAACCAACCTAGATGCCCTTCAATAGATGAATGGATAAAAAAAATGTGGCATTTATACACAATGGAGTATTACTCTGCATTAAAAAATGACAAAATCATAGAATTTGCAGGGAAATGGATGGCATTAGAGCAGATTATGCTAAGTGAGGCTAGCCAATCCCTAAAAAACAAATGCCAAATGTCTTCTTTGATATAAGGAGAGTAACTAAGATCAGAGTAGGGACGAAGAGCAGGAGAAGAAGATTAACATTTAACAGGGATGAGAGGTGGGAGGGAAAGGGAGAGAGAAGGGAAATTGCATGGAAATGGAAGGAGACCCTCAGGGTTATACAGTGGAGGGGGTAGAGAGAGAGGAGGGGAGGGGAGGGGAGAGGTGGGGAGGGGGGAGGGGGGAGGATGGGAAAGGCAGCGGAGCACAACAGACACTAGTATGGCAATATGTAAATCAATGGATGTGTAACTGATGTGATTCTGCAATCTGTGTATGGGGTGAAGGTGGGAGTTCATAACCCACTTGAATCAAAGTGTGGAATATGATATGTCAAGAAATTTGTAATGTTTTGAACAACCAACAATAAAAAATTAAAATTAAAAAAAAAAAAAAATAAAATAAATAAATAAATAAAAATAAATTTAAAAAAAAAATCCCAGAGCCCCTGCTGGGGATATAGCACAGTTGGTAGAGTGCTTGTCTTGCATGCACAAGGCCCTGGGTTCAATCCCCAGCACCACAAACAACAACAAAAAAAAAAAACCCACAAAAGAAGGAAATGAGTTCACTTTAACTACAACTAAAACTATTTAAATTTAAAAAAAAAAGGACTGGGGTTGTGGCTCAGCGATAGAGCACTCACTAGCACATGCGGGATACTGGGTTCGATCCTCAGCACCACATAAAATAAAATAAAATAAAGGTATTGCGTCCAACTATAACTAAAACAAAATATTTTTTTTAAAAATCCCAGAGCCCAGGCTCAACAAATGGAAATTACAGACCAATTACATCAGAACATCTGAGGTCAGCCCCAGGCATCTGTGTTTTTAAGCTCCCTGGTGATTCCACCATGTAGACATGGTTAAGAACTACTACTCTTGAACTGCCTTGCCCAGTACAGAAGCCAGCAATCATGTGCAGCTATTGAACCCTTGGAACACAGCTGGTCCAAATGGAGATGTGGAGCCAGGATAAAATATGCACCAGATTTCAAAGATTTGGTAGAAAAGAAAGAATGGAAAATGTCTCATGAATAAGTTTTTATACTGATTACATGTTGAAATGACAATTTGAGATATATTGTGTTAAATAAAATGCATAAATTCAACTGATTCATTTTTGCTTTTTTAATATGGCTACTACAAAACAAAGTAACATATGACTTCCATTTGTGACTCACATTATATTTCTTGAACAATATTACCTTTACAGGCCACTATCCATGTGAATATGGATGAATTACTTTGCTTCTCTTAACCTCGGTTTTCACAAATGTCAAATGGGGATAATACCACATTCTTAGATTTTAGGGCTTTCACCAGGCGCTAAGGGCCAAATGCCCTGAATTCTAATTCTGATTTCATTGCCTATTAGCTCTGTGATCTTGGACAAGTTATTGTACTGCTTGGTGTCTCCCTCATCTGCAAAACACAATAAATCGTATAGCTTAGAGGCATGGTAGAAGCTCAGTTTAGAGAGGAGCTCAACAAATGGAAAGCAAGGGTATTATTAAATAAGGTCACCTCTATGAAATACCTGGCTCTGTTAGGCCCTTCTCTGTGGGATGCACTCTTAGAGTTTGTTTAATTTATTAAAGGCTCACTTCATAGTGATGAGCAGACATATCCTCCATTAGTAATAAGTCAGGGGAGAAATGGGGATTCTGCTCCATTGCTAAAATGCCTGACCCACCCATAACTTCAGTTGCAGTTGAAAAGATCTCAGGGTTGATGACAAGAACAAAACTAAAGCCATCTAATCTGAGAGTTTGGAAACATAAGTACGAATTTTCAACTCAGTCCTGCCATGCACTTTAGCATACAACCAACTTTTTTTCCAAGTGTCTTAATTTTGCCCAATTCGGGGGATGGTAAAAAGTAAGGATTGCTGGGGTTGTGGCTCAGTGGTAGAGTGCTTCCCTAGCATGCATGAAGCACTGGGTTGGATCCCCAGCACCACATTTTAAAAAAAAACTAAATAAACAAAATAAAGGTATTTTGTCCATCTACAACTAAAAACATGTTTGTTTGTTTGTTTTAAATAAGGATTCACCCTTTTCTCTAAGGCAAAGGAAATGTGCATCATCTGCTTTTGCAACAAAATCTGGATGCCCTTGGAAGTTCTCTCAAAAATCCCACATCCTTAGCTCCATTATTTTTTTAATATCTTTTAGTTATTGATGGATTTTATTTATATGTGGTATTGAGAATCAAACCCAGTGCCTCACACGTGCTAGGCAAGCGATTTTCCACTGAGCCACAACCCCGTTAGTTCCATTATTATTCCATCTTCTGGCAAGCAACAGCAGGAACATGTGGCTACTTGAAAGACCTTTAGGAATCATAACCACCAAAGCTCACGTGGGTACGCCTCCAAACTGTCACCACCAATGCAAGAGACTGTTCTTTCCTTGCCAAATGGTCATCCTCTGTCAGGAAGTGGTTTTTCAAAAATATGCAACCTTCCTGAACAACTGCAAAGTAAAATACACTTGTATATGCCAACCATGCAAAATGGGACCTGGGTGTGGGCAGGTGGAGAAATACCATTGTGGGAGTACACATCTTTCTCAGGATGCATATATCCTGTGTCATTAGAACTTATATTTAGTCAAAAGAATCTAAATTTAGTCAACACTCTTCTAAAGAAAAATGTTTATTTCCTCCTACAACATTCAAGCTAACTCACAGGAAATTTTTCATCAAGTGTTGCAATATTTATGCTATGAAAATGGCCCCTCGTCTGCTTTCCCACTCCTTTTTTCCATCTACATTCCCATGCTGAAGTGCTGCTCAGCTTCTCAGAAACCTCAGCATTCCCTGACACAAGTAGAAAATCTTCCAAATGGACTTCAATATTCTTCATCCACTCATTTCACATCTGTCATTTTCCCCCAATAGGCCTGTTCATCCCCTCCTTCCAACAAGCCAAGTCATATGTATTGGGCCTTGTCCTCAAAACTTTATTCCCAGCACCACCATATTTACAGTCCTCCCAGCCCAGATACACTCCACCCCTCAAAGTTCAACCAATAGTCAATGTCTTTCAAGACTGGAAGACAAGCCTGCTTTTTTGTACACCAGGTAGTTTGTAATTGTAAATAAACCCTCTACTTAGTATGTTATTTTCAATAATTTGTACTGTTTGCAAATATTTTTAACTGCACCATGGCAAAAGCTATATCATTTCTGGTTGGGAATTGACCTTTAACTCCTTGCATTCATGATAGGCATGTGGCAACACTTAGTAATTTCACCTGAAAATATGTTTATTCCATGACATAGGCAATCCCACAAAGCCTACACTTAACTAGTTGAACAGTTGGTATTGGCACAAACCTTCAAACACAAACCTTCAGCTTCATCTAATATCCTTAGAAATACATATTAACTACTGGTAATGTGCTCATTACCCAAGGAGTCTAGACAGTAGACTGTTCAAAGATTTGGGGCTTTGTAAACATAGCTTTACAAAGGAACCAGGTATTCAGAAACAGTTAACAAAACATTTTCTTTTGTACTGTGTGATTCATAATACACACAGTACTTCATTAACTCATTAAATGACAAGACCTAACATTGGGTCTAACCACTACTATAATTTTGAAATAGTGATGCAAGCAGATAACATTTCAAAATACCTGAAACATCTGTAATAGGTTAGAAAAATAACCTTGACGCATATTGGTAACAAAGTCACAAGCACTGCTAATAGTACTGGAGTTTTTTGTCAAAGTTCATGATTAATAAAAATGCTAAAGTTCTTCAAAGATTAACATAACTAAAGGTACATCTTTTTCCTCATTCGAGTCCCTAATTTTATCAACAGTGTTCTTAGGGGTCTGTGGGCCCAAGTTGTGGATCCCTTAGGGATGAGGGGGAAAAAGAGAAGGGAAATTAATAGAAAAATTTTAAGTGGCATCTAGAGAGGATCTAGAGCAGCCTAACATGTCACCAATTCCCCTTTCTTCTCTCAATTTCTATAGGAGTGATTTTAAAGTCACATGATGCCCTCTCCCCCCATTAATGTGCTGTTGTCAGATCAAAACCTTCTAGAGTTTAGGGTCATGGCCAAGTTCTGGCAATTAAAGTTGGGAATATGAACAAATACCTTTGAATTTTCCCTCAAAGACTCATGCTGAAATGTAATTGCCACTGTAATACTATTAACAGGGGGTCCATTAACAGGTGATTAGGCCATGAAGGTTTTGCCCTCACAAATTGATATATTATTTGGAGATTGAGTTATCTTGGTTGTTTGCATCTTTTTCTTCTTCTTTCTTCTCTCCTTCCTCCTCTTCCTCCTCTCTCTCCCTCTGTCCCCCCCCTCCCCTCATGCTTGCTTGCCCTTCCACCACCATGTTATGACCCTCACCAGAAGCTAGGACTCTCTGACTTCCCAGCCTCCAAATAAACCTCTATTATTTATAAATTATCCTATCAATGGTATTCTGTTATAGCACCACAAGACCAACCCCCAGGCTTGCCTTTTTCAGGATCAGCTTCCTCATTTACAGGTATATTGAGACTTTGGGGAAAAAACACTAGGATTATAATAGGGCTTTTAAAGTTTTGTATCAGTTATTTTTATTTGCTAGGGAGCTAACATTTCTTAAGCATCCACTATCTATCTGTTAAGCACTTTGAAAATGTTGATTTAATTCTTATGAAATTAATTGTAATAATAGATCCCATTTATTGAATCCTGTGCAAAAGACTTTATACTCATCTCACTGAATTTGTCTAACAATATTGCCAGATAAGAAACAGACTCAAAGAGAAGTAGCTTGCCCACGGTCATAGCTGATAAGTGACAGAATCTCAATTTTTTTTTTCAGAGCCTAAACTTTAGTTACATCCTCTAAGTTCTTATTTTTCTCATCTGTAACTTGTTCAAGATCACACAACCAGGAAGTTCTGGAAGAGTAAAGGCCTATCTCGTTGCCCATATCCCAGTTCTGCCTTCCTGAAGCCAAGAACATAAATGGAGAATGACAGGCCATTCCTCTTCCCCTCCTGTGACTGGCCAGCTCCAGTTTCATCTCAGGATGCTTCTGGGACTGCATATGGGGCACCAGGCATAGGAAGAGGGGGAAAAAAGAAAAAAAAGGCACTCCTCACTCAGCCAGCCACCCCAGCACTGTACCCAGCCACACACACAGGGAACATCCTTTTCTCCTATGTGTAACAAGTATTTACTGACCATGTCCTATGTTCCAGGCTCTATGCTTGGTACTGTGTCCAAAATGGACACAGTCTAGTTCTTATGGAGTTTACCATCTGCAGGGTTGGGGTGGGCATAGGTGACAAGAACAAGTAAACAAGCATTCAAATAAGATGACTTCAGATGCTTATAAGTGCCACAAAGGACACAAAAACCGAGGGACTGGAGATGGGGTAAGGGACTGTTTCTAATATATGTTAGCTGACCCTTCTCTAGCACTAAAATCCAATTGAGTTTATTCCCAGATAGCTCACCTTTCTAATGGCCTAGGCAGCACTCCAGAGCAGCACTCTATGGTATAAATATTATCCAAACCACATGTGTAATCTTTAATTTTCTTGTAGCTACATTTAAATAAGCAAAAAGAAACAAGTTACATAATGTTTAATAATATATTTTATCCCAGTATATTTTAAAATATTATCATTTCAACATGAACTCACCTACTTATTGAGAAAGATTAAAATTTTTTTAATGTCTTGGAAATTTACTGTATATTTTATATTTACAGTACATTTCATTTACTGCTAGCCACCTTTCAAGTACTCAGAAGCCATATGTGGCTAGTGGCTACTGTATTGAGCAGTACAACTCTAGAGACTTTATTACAGTGCCTACTGGAGTACTTTGTGATGTACAGATTATTGTTTCCATGAGGATAATCTTGGAAGCTTTATTAATCTCCATACTTCTATATTCTCTGGGTCTAACACAACACCTGTGACTATATATGAATGAAGAAATGTAAATTCTGGTTGCCATTAGCAATGATCACATGATCAAACAGACCTATAAAGAAGCATGACACAGTATACATCAGAGTACGTGGAGAAAGAAATGTAATCCTTAATGATATGGTTCAGCTGCTTGATCAACCCTTACACAGTCCACATAATTACTAGAGTTTTTGTTTACATGAGCCAGCACATTTCCTTTTTCTTAAGCCAGTTTGAGTTGGGATTTCTGTTACTTATAATTGAAAGCAATTGGTGTCAAGAAAAAAGAAAATGCTCAGTAAATAATCTTGAGTAAAATCTAATCGTTGTGCATTTCAATCTATTCAAAATCAGTATTTGACAGTTGAATTAAACATAACTTTCCTATGTTCATATATGAATACACCACCAGTGGAACCCACATCATGTTCAATCACAAGAATGGGAAGTTATACCCCATGTATGTATGATATGTCAAAATACATCCTACTATATATATAACTTAAAAGAATAAATAAAATTTGGGCTGGGGTTGTGGCTCAGTGGTAGAATGCTTGCCTAGCATATATGAGGCACTGGGTTTGATCTTCAGCACCACATAAAAATAAATAAATAAAGTAACAAAATAAATAGATAAAAATTTAAAAAATTTAAAAATCAGTATTTTTCCCCAAATTAAATATCATACAACTCAGAATGAATGTGATGAATAGAGCTGGTACTTATCAACCTTGCCAACTTATTTGTATGAACTACTAATGAAAGAAGAGCTACATTAAAGCCATAAAGAAATCAGATCTTAAAATTGAATACTTAGAGCAGGTAAGAGTCAAAAGGACAAGGACATCAGGCCAGGGTTGTGGCTCAGTGGTACAGTATTTGTTTAGCATGTGTGAGGCACTGGGTTCAATCCTCAGCACCACATATAAATAAATAAAATAAAATAAAGGTATTGTGTCCATCTACAACTAAAAAAATATTTTTAAAAAAAGACAAGGACACGCACTGGGGGTGGAAAGATATACATAAAAAGGCGGGGGGGGGGGGGAGGGGGCAATTGCCAGAACTACTAGAACACAAGCTTTTATACATGGGTCATTCTTGTGGTCTCTTACTTCATCTAGCTATTTAGAAAAGTGAATTTGTTTTACAGACACATAAAGTCATCAGAAAGAAGTTTATTTATTTATAGGTTTGAGATGAATATCCCTTAATTGGCAATTGCCAACATTTTTGGACACTTTCTTCCCCCGTTTGCCATAATCTATATACCACACTCGAATGTATGTGAGTAGGAAAAATGTGAGCAAATGAAACATTTTCAAGTAAAATTATTTCATCTCACATTCCAAAAGTCTTCAGTACAGCTCAAATCTCCGTGCAGCACCCCTGAGCACATACAATGATGTACTTACAGTGATGCATGCATAATTTGGCAATTTGTTGCTTCCCGTATAGCCACATGAAAGAGTCAACATGCTCTGAGAAAACTAGAATCTTCTCTGAATGGTTGCACCCAGCTTATGTAGTAAGCTCATTCAAAATAATGGGCTCAGTTTTCATTAGGAATAACAAGCCCAGTATAAGGGATAATCGGTTCTTAGTACTTCCTTATCTCATCCCCACTTTTACTAGTCTGACGTCATTTGTTTCAAAGAACCTAATGAAGTCAAGGCTCAATTTAGTATATCTTTATTCCTTTATTCTATATACACACTCTCAGGAAAGCAATATAATTTATCAGGTCTTCAACAAACTGAACTTCCTAATTAACAAATGACTTTGCAGGAGCTGAGTTGAAGTTTTCAGATTTCTATTATCTACAAAAGATAATTCAGCTAGGATCATTCACAGAAAAAAATAAGATTATATAAGGAAGGGGATGGGTTTGAATTTTAGCCAGTAGGTATTTACAAATATATATGATGTATGAATCACAAATCTTTATCTGCACATTAATGCATAGTTCCTACTTCATCTTGTTCTACTGGAGCTGTGTTTGAAAGTAATATACTGCATTTCTTCACAAAAATATTGGCAAAGATGCTATCCCATAATAGAGATGATCTGGCCCTGCCTTGAATCGTCTGTCTTCTATTTGACACAAGTGTTCTATCTCATTCATTGCCTCATGTTTCAGAATTGCTAATTTGCTCAATTTCCATCTGCTCATTCATAAGCAATGCATGCTCTGTTGTCTTGGTGGTCACATGAAGACAAATTTCATGGGGGGGGGGGTTCGGCTAAGGCAAAAACATGACTACATTCAACCTTTATAAAATAATCTTGCTTCTTGGAAAGATCAAGAAATAATTGTATTTCCCAAGTAGAAATCTGAGTCTTATCTGCCATTTAAAGGCAAAATTCACAAAGCCAGGTTGCTGACTTCAATAGAGGTCAATTTTTCATCAACCTGGTCTGTCAAATCCATTTTATTTCACAAATTGGACAGCTGCATCTGTGTGTTCTCTATCAGCCATAAGAAAATGGTTTTCCTTTGGTTGGTAGTATTCGGTTTTATTTTTGGATGTTTTCTCCTTTTATCCAGGGTGAGGAAAAATATCTTGACAGGATTCAATATTTTTGAAAGCATATGATATTTACAAAGGATAAGACCCAAATAAAACTTAGAACATTTTATAGACATTACTTCACGAACCTTAGAACTATCTTTGTAGCAAAACAGAGAAGCAAAGGACAAATATTTATTGAGGGCCTGCTTTATGCCAGGAACTGGACTGGGTAATTTATATAGGCCATCTCCTTTAGTCCTCACAAAAACCCTATGATATGGGGATTCTTATTTCCACTTTAAAGTTGAGAAATCTGCCAGGTGTAATGGCATACAAATGTAATCCCAGCTACTCAGGAGGCTGAGGCAAGAGGATCACCATGTTTGAGGCCAGCCTTAACAACTGAGACCCTCTCTAAAAATTTAAAAAATAAATAAATAAAGGGCTGGGGATATAGCCCGGTGGTTCATCCTTAGGTTTAATTCCCAGTGACATAATCAATCAATCAATCAAAAGAAATCTGAGCTAAAAGAAATCAGTATTTGGCCCAAAGTGACACAGAGGGTAAATGAAAGGGAATCTGGATTCAAACCTAGCTCTTAGGCTTCAAACCTCATGCCTTTAGTGGCTTACAATGAGAAAAAAAATGGAAACAACCTAAATGACAACACAGACATTGATTAGATAAAAATAGTAGATAATATGTCCACTGGTACAAAGCAGCCATGGCAAATGATAGCATAGATCTAATTTATTGACATGAAAAGATGTTCACAGGGCTGGGGATTTAGCTCAGTTGCCAGAGTGCTTGCCTCACATGCACAAGTCCCTGGGTTCGATCTCCAGCCCAACAACAAAAAAAAAAAAAAAAAAAAAGAAAAGAAAAAAGATGTTCACAGCATAACAAATAAAAAAGATTATAAAAGTAGAGCTTCTGATCCCCTTTAAGATCACATATATATTTTTATATGTATATAAATTATATATCTATACATATATATAATTTTATATGTATATTTGCATTTAAAAAGTTATCACTGGTGGTAGAATTTAACATTTGTTTTTCTTGGTTATCTATTGTTGGTCCATAAGAAGTTCATATTACCTGGATGGAATGATGAATGGAGAGATGGTTGGATGGATAGGTACACAGACTGATAGAGACATAAATAGATAGGGAATATACAAAGAGATAAAAAATTGAAAGATCCAGTGTTCAAGCAAAAGAAGCACATTTGATATTTGAAAAGTTCTATTTATGCGCTTTAAGAATATCTAACCATCTGAACATACTTCTAAAGTTCAGAAAAAAAGATATATAGGTATCTATATCACTGTGCATAGATATTTATTTTCTCATGCACTATTTATAGCTATAAATGTACATAAATGTGCAGATATATGATGAGATAATATTTATACATTTATAGAAAATGAGAAATAACATGATAAAGCCAAGGTAGCAAAATCAGGGAATCTAGGTAAAGTAGGTATGGGAGTTCATTGTGCTATTTGTTCCAATTCTCTACATTTAAATTATCTCAAAGTAAAAAATTTGAAGAACTAATCATTGATATTTCAAACACACATATCTGAAACAAGATGATACCAATTTAAAAGAAACCCTATTCCATCATTTGCTCTCCTTTTTTTAATACTTGAAGCAAGAACCCTATGACCACTTGGTGAATTTGCCCATTATGATACTTGTCACAGAAGAACTTGGGATTTACTGAGTTGTGTATTCCCTAGAGCAAGGAAGTCTGCCACTTTGTTTCTCAAGACCAGAAGTATCTTGGTCACATAATTTGACAAATCTAGCACACATGAAGCCATGGACCAATATGAATCATAAACACAGACACAAATGTATAAAGCAAAAATAATAGCTTATTTAATTTTAGCAGTGTCTTAAAATAAACCATTCACAGGTAAGATTTATTTCAAAATTATAAGTTTAGTTCATCATGAGGAAATTTCCACCTGAGTCTCCCAATAAGTGTCAGTGGCATTCTTGGGCACAACATTTTTGCAAACTAGGAACAACAGAACAATAAAGAATAACTATCAGAAACTCTATGTGTGAGTGTGTGTACACTGATAGGAAATACTAGATGCATTCCTGCCTGTAGTAGGGACAAAAAAAATTACACACATTATCATTGCTATTATTCAACTCCATTCTGAAGACTCCAGCCAATAAAATGAGAGCAAAAGAGAAAGAGAGAAAATATGATTTATAATTATTTCTTAATTTTATGATTAGCTATCTAAAAAATCCCAAAGAAGCCACCAAAAAACTATACTTACTATGCATAAAATGGTTCTAATCATATTCAATATAGATATATTGAAGCTTTATATCAGACATAAGAGATTGTCAAACATTGTCCTTAAAGGTCAGAGAGTAAATATTTTTGGCTTTGTGGGCCATGTGGTCTCGTACCAACTATTCAGTTTTACAATTATAGCACAAAAGAAACCATTCATTATGAATAAATGAATGAATGTGGCTGTGTTCTGATAAAACTTTATTTGTAAAAACAGGCAGTAGACTGGGTTTGGACTACCATTTGTAGTATGCTAAGCTCTATAACACCGCTACCAAAAAAAAAAAAAAAAAAAAAAGGCTGATAAGGAAAGTTATTTAAAACAGCAAGGAAATATATAAAGCCCTGGAAATAAACTTTCTAAAGGACAATTTAACTATATGCATCAAAACCTAAATTATGAATACTCTTTCAACCCAATAATTCTTAGGGATATACTTAAAGAAGAATATAAAGATATGAACACAAAATGTTTATTACAGTATCATTTATAATAAGAAGAGAGAGTTATCTACTACACCATTCTTTTTTGGGGGGTGGGGGTACTGGGGAGTGAATCCAGGGGCACTTAACCACTGAGCCACATCCCCAGTCCTTTTTTGTATTTTATTTAGAGACAGCATCTTATTGAGTTGCTTAGCATCTCCCTGTGGCTGAGGCTAGCTTTGAACTCACAATCCTCCTGCCTCAGCCTCCTGAGCCTCTGGGATTGCCAGCATGTGCCACCACAACTAGCTGACACCATCCACTTTTAAAATAGGTTACAGAGTAATATATATATAATGTCAGCTAATTTTTAAAATAAATGGCTTTGCATATGAGGTCACGCAATATGAACCCATATACGTAAAACTATAACAAATTTGCTTTATTAGCAGTAGTTTCTAGAAGTAGATTTATGGGCAACATTCTTTCTACTTTTATATCAAGACAACCCCAGAAAGTTCTTTTATTATAAATACTTCACATCCTAAGGATATAAATCTTTCAGTTATAACTAATGTAAAAGAAGCATCTATCTAGAACTCTTATATTTTTTCTATCCTTCAGTGATATTCCCACATGTATGATTGTGTGTATGTGTATGAATATGGGCTTCACATATGAATACACACCTACCAAGGAAGAAATGCCAGGGAAGAGAAATAGAAAATGGACAATAATGGTAGATGAAGGATCAACATTAATTAATGTCCCACAGGGTAATAAATATTAGTCTATAAATTCACTCTTGAAGATCTTATTTATGGTTCTATGATACAGGAATATCATCTTTTAGGATAGAGGAAAATCCTAACATTCTTGCAAATTCTCATTCAAAATTTACCAGATTAAATTTGAGCCTCCTAATAGAAAATAAAAGTCCATGTGATTTATATATAGTTGTGAAATTTAATGATATTTTCTTTACAATTGCTGAGCAGTGTCTAATCATTCTGCCAATAGTTTTATGTGTTAAGTTTATATAAATTGATATTTAATTTTTATGTACTTAAAAATCTTGAAAAAATGGAGATGGGAAAGAAAGAAAATTACAATTCTTACCACTTCTCAGTAATTCTATGTAGGTGTTACTGAACACTAGTTACATGGCATTACTTGCGGTTGTCAAAAAGAAAACAAACACTATTTTTGCCTTCTGATAATAATTACCTTATCTGGCTTTGAAATCTTCCTAATTCTCTCATGAGGTGTCTTTCTCCAACAGCTTAGCATAAAAATTAGACCCAATGCAAACATAATATCCTTCTGTAACAGACATTTCTACAAGGACATATGAAATAAATATATATAAGCACATGTGAGTATGTGTGTGTGAGCCTGTCATTGCTAAAAAAGGCCATGAGAGAAAAGTTAGTCTCCCTAGAGCCAACTAAGTTAACAAGAACAATATGACAACCACAGGTCATCCAAAGTTCTCAAAAGTGATGGCAAAAGACAACAAGGTGTTAAGTACATTTTATAAGCCATGAAAATCCAGGACACAATAAGCAAGAAATGAAGTTTACCCTGAACACAACAGACAAATAAGTATATTGATATAACATAATTTTCATTAACTATTCCTTTACTCACAGCCTCCATCAAATGTTATTTAGAGAGGGGAGGGGAGGGGAGGGGAGGGGGGATAGTAGAGGATAGGAAAGACAGCAGAATACAACAGACACTAGTATGGCAATATGTAAATCAATGGATGTGTAACTGATGTGATTCTGCAATCTGTATATGGGGTAAAAATGGGAGCTCATAACCCACTTGAATCAAATTGTGAAATATGATATATCAAGAACTATGTAATGTTTTGAACAGCCAACAATAAAAAATTAAAAAAAAAAAATGTTATTTAGAATTTACTATGGCAGTAGAATTTACTATTGCATTATCAAGTATGAACATAACAACCTATATTAGGCTTATGTTGAAATGTGAGAGACTGGAATTCTGCAAACTTTCAATTTCCCATTTAAAAAATCTTGGAAATGAATTTCCTATAGTTAAAAGTGAGTAGTTATGCTTCAAATCCCAAACTATGCTTTTCTTCTCAAATATTGCTCTCTATATATCACCAAACTCCAGTAGAAACTCACCCTTCAACTTGAGGTCAACATTATGTCTCAGCCAAGGATAAACCCCATAGCTTGGCATATCTTCAGGAATTGGATTATTGTTTATCCAGCCATCGCAAGCAAACCGGAAGAAATTATCACAAGGGTCCACAGACAGATTTACTTTACTCAAGATGGCAGCGGCTATTTAAAAAGAAAATCACAGGATTAATGACAAGCACTGAACATTGTGTACTGTTCTTTTCCAAATTAAACAACAATTTCATATCAACCAGTTCCCAAGCCTTGGCTCTATGTTCCTCCTCACATGACTCTCTGGATCAACATCACTATATGAAATGACCACATTCAGAGTGAGTAGGTAAAAGTTCCATTATATGTTATTGGTCTTGCAGGATTATTCCTAACATCTGTGGGGTGTCAGACCAGAATACATATGGAGTATGTGGTAGACTTTTGGCAAAGATAACACTTTCTTCCATTCCACATGTCTGTCTGCAAAGCCACCTTGTTACTCTTACCATAAAGCAATAGGGTCTATTTCCCCTGCTTTGAATCTGGGCTGGTTTTACCACTGGCTTTGGCAAACAATTGGCATAAATTACTTTTTGTGAGTTTCAAAGCTAGGCCTTAAAAGGTCTTGCACTTTCCAAACACTCCCTTTCAAATGGAGCCTCGAGGCTATCCTTTGAAGAAGTCTCCTGTAGACCAAGAGGCCACACAGAGAAGAACCAAGCCAACACCAGCTGCCATACATGTGACAAAGGCCATCAGGGACCTTCCAGCCTAAATGAACTCCCAGAGCCTATGCAATACCAGAACCATCTACCAAACCCAGAGACCCATGAGAAATATTAAATCATTCTTGTCTCAGGCCTCCAAAGTTTGAGGTGGTTTGTTCCACAGCAAAGGGTAACTGAAACAGAGACCCACATGTCATCTACCTACATATTTTAAAAAAAAGTTTTTTAGTTGCTGATGTACCTTTATTTTTTATTTATTTATATGTGGTGCTGAGGATTGAACCTAGAGCCTCACATATGCTAGGCAAGTGCCCTGCCACTGAGCCACAACCCAAGCCCCTACCTACATATTTTAAACACATACTTGCAATATTCCTTCATAAAAACCAGGAAGGCCAGTATAAATTCTTCAGCCCCTTGACATCCAGTGTAGGTCTCAGAGGAAGGGAGCCCTGAAAGAAACCCACACAGGCCCTGAAAGGAAACTTGGGGCCATTTGGCAGGCAATTCTGGGGTGTAGGAGGGAGCTGCAGACTTGGCCCCACAGGCTCCTTGACTGGGCTGGGGGAGAGGAATGGCCACAGAAGGACCAAAATGAAGTATTCTAAATAAGGGGCCCAGGTATGGGGTAGAATTGAGTATTCATATGAGTTAACAGAAAGATACAATACACTAATCTACCCTGTCTTTCCTTTTATAAGCCCAAACACAATTATATATGGACCATAGTTCATAGATAGGAAATTTTTACATAAATATGTATCCATAAATTTTGAAAGAAAATCTTCTATCACAAAATGAAAAGGTTCTAAATTTTCTAATATTGACCTCCAATTCTCTTCCAACTGCCATACAATTGCTGGCTACCACTCTGGCACAAAGATATGCACCAACTGATTAAAAAAACAGCAGCCAATATTTTAATAACATTGGAAGAAAGACATTCTGAGCGATTTTCATACCTTAATTAATGCAAGAATATATTTCTCTTTGAAGTAATGAAAATCCGATGACTTTTCAGCTAGATGAGAATGAACTGCCCCCAAAAGTATAATATGCAGGGCTGGGGTTGTGACTCAGTGGTAGAGGGCTTGCCTCACACTTGTGAAGCACTGGGTTCCATCCTCAGCACCACATAAAAAAATATCAGGTTGGAGTTGTGGCTCAGTGGTAGAGGGCTTGCCTTGCATGTGTGAAGCCCTGGGTTCAATCCTCAGCACCACACAAAAATAAATTAATTAAATAAAGATGTAGTGTCTGTCTACAACTAAAAAAAAATGTTTAAAAAAATTTGAGCTTTTAAAAAATAAATAAATAAGGGTATTGTGTCCATCTACAACTAAAAATTTTTAACAAAAAGTACAATCTGCATAAATAAATAAAGATATTATGTCCATCTACAACTAAAAAAAGTTTAAAAAAATAAAGCTAGATATTTCTCTATACTACACTGTGAAAATTTCAAACAGCCCTTGTCCTCATTGAAGTGAATAATCAACAAACATCCTAATTTCTAGAGGACTTCAAAATCCCTGCTGCTTTCAACCCCCCTCCCCAAAATAACCAACCAGCAAAAACTTGGTTTACCAGTTCAACAGATTTTAAATTGACTTAATATTTTTGTTTTTCAGAATGAACTCAGTTGTATTTAATTACATGTATGCTTACTGCTACTGTTTTATCATTACCATTTAATATGCAACCATGCTAGGACATATAAAGTCTTCCTTCCATTTTATATTTATAGTCTGTGCAGCCCCAGAATGAATCTGCAATGTGACACCTCAGGGATACGGTTCACACAAGTCTCAGTCCCACACAATATTTACAGTCACACAGGGGAGCCCTCACACGAATTTTTATTCACATAAGCTCACTGTTTTCTGGCTTCCTTCCCAAACTTCCCTTCCCCCAACCCTCAAATACATCCTCTCCATCTCCTCAGTTTGCTAGCAGGTACCTACAAAAACTGCAAGGTCAGCTCTGACCTCGGCCCTGATGCTAAAGTAGGGGAATACATCACTTGCATGAATTTGGAAAGGAGCCCTCTGAGTGAGAAAACTCTTCCCTCTGCCTTGCAATTCATCATTCACGATTCACAGCTGGGCACAAGGCTGTGCTTTCTGCAGGAGAACTGTGACTTCAAATCACGAGGGACCATACTTGTCAAGACACCAAACTCCTTTCCCCCTACTCAGCTCCATAGAGAAAACCCAGAGAATCTTGTTTTAATAAAAGAAATATGATGATGAAGGAAACCTGTGAAAGCTCAGGCTGTGTATTCTCTCAAGTCATTGCAGATGAAGTTAATTGGTAGGCAGTCTCCAGCTAGTTTATGGAGTACAGATGGAGGCATCTTGCCATATACCAATATGAGTTTTTAGGTTTAGTCAGGGCTCAGGGGAGAGTCTTATTAAGGGCCTCAACCTCATTATTTATATAAAATAATAAAATCACTAACATTCAGTATTTCTGCTATGCCAGGAACTATATGCTAAGCCCCTTCCAAGCAATATAGCATCATCATAAACTCTGGAGTCAGACCACTTGGGTCAGAGGAACAGCAACAGTGTGCAATAGTTGTACAACCTGGGAAGATTACTTAACCTTCATGTATCTTAATTTCCTCATCTGTAAAATGAGGATAATAATAATAACAACACCATATAGGATCACCATGCTAATTAAATGAGTAAATATATGCAAATTGCTTATAACAGTGTCAGGCACATTGCCATATAACTATGGTCAGCAGATAAAATACAAGGTGCCCAGTAAAATTTGAATTTCAGATAAAAAAAAAAACTACTTTTAGAATAAGGTTAATTATTAAAATAAGTATATTTAAAATATTACGTGGGACATATTTATACAAAAATATTGTCAACACAATATATCTGCAATTCAACTTAACTGAGCATCCTCCTGTATGTATATATTTAGCTAAATATGGGAAGCATACATGTAAACATTTGCTATTATAATTCCATAAACACTTATCTGGAACTCTGAAGTTAGATTTTCAGAACTCACAGATTTTTCAGATTTTGAAAAAGAAATAGTGTATAACCACATATGATATCATAACTCAGAAATGTCTGGAGTGGACCCCTAAAGCAAGCACTTAATATTTCTAGGAACATAGAAATGCTACTTATGTTCTCTTAAGTATGATCGATAAAGCCTAAAATGACCTCACATGAGTTAAGATCCACTTTATCCATCATAGGAATTGAGGTCACGTTTGCTCTGGCCACCTGGGAATTGCAATACTTTCTGGGATTGCATATTGTGGACCTGGATTACTAGTACCATTATTATTTTGTTTTATTCTCACAACTAGTATGATAAGTTAAAACCTGTTATCCTCATCTCATAGATGGTAAAACTGCCACTTAGGATGGTTAAATATTTAACCCAGGATCACATGGCTTATATGTGACCATAACAGGCTTCAAACACAAGTGAAAGGCTTGTCCACCTTTATCCACTATCATTAGCATGACCTTTCCTTGTTTCTTTATATTCTTTCTACAGCTCTTATTTTGAAAGAGGGATCAGAAGAAGTGAACAAGGAGAGAGGAAAGAAAAGTTACAGGGAGGCTGAATCTCAGAAATTGTTGGCGTGTGTTCAGAAGTGGAACAGAAGGTGATCAAAAACATCCATCTCCTGAACTTTTATTATGTGGATTTGTGCCCATATACCCTCATCTTCATACCAGCTCTTGTGTAAGATCATGGCTTATACAATTCTCCTACCACATCTATTCGAGCTGTTCTATAGACCCCTGGACAAAATGAAGCTCATGTCCCATCAAAGAGGACTGTATTTTTTGTGACCCTTTCACAACTGAACAGCAAAATCAATATTTTTCTTTTTTTTAATAATTTTTATGTAAATCAGTGGATGTGTAACCGATGTGATTCTGCAATCTGTATACGGGGTAAAAATGGGAGTTCATAACCCACTTGAATCAAAATGTGAAATATGATATATCAAGAACTATGTAATGTTTTGAAAAACCAATATTTTTCAACATTAGAAAGCCATTTTACAAAACAAAAATTAAAAACAGGAAAAACATACTAGATGGCAGAAAGCAACATTATCAGAAAGCAGTCTTTAGGTTTAACTCTGGCATTGTTATGATTTGTAATAAGCAAAATTCATGCAGTAAGTGACCTTCCATACCAAAAGTTGTCTAAACTCAAATTGAAGATTCTGAGTTTTATAAATTTCAAATTCTCCTAGCCATAAGAACCCTAACCACAGCGAAAGTACCAGATGATGAAATTTTAAACCTGTTCTCTGTGCCACCTATTCCCTCACCCTACTCTATGACATCCTCTCTCCACTGGAGAAGGCCCCAGGTCAACTGCTCAAGTTGGAAATTCCCACATCATTCAAGAAGAAAAAGAATCACCCTTTGAGGGATGATATCAAGAAGCTGAAATAGTTTAGTCACTAGACTCTAGGAAGTCTAGTGGGTGGCAGGGTGGAGATGAAGGACTAAGGGGATCAGAAACACAGAGTTACTTGGCATGCTACCAGAGCACCAAGGAAAAGATGGAAAGGATCCAGACATGGAGGTAAAGCCAAACTCTGCAATTGGCTCAGGATAGGACCGTGGGAAAGTTAATTAGCCTCTAGAAGCCTACATTCCTTTATCTGTCTGTGGGACTTGCAATGGTACTAAGTTCATAATGTTCTTCTGGAGGTTTTATGAGATGAGGTATGTAAGTCACCCAACATGTTGCCTGGTTAAAAATATGTATTGATCACTTAAATGGGACAAGAAATTAATTTTAAAAAGTAACTATGGGTAAATGGCAGAAAGATCAGTAGAGGGAAGGAAACAGGGAGTGGGGAAAAGGGAGGGGAAGGACAGGTACTAGGGACTGAATTAGAACAAAATATATTCCATGCTTTTATAATTATGTCAAAATGGGTTCTACTGTCATATATAACCAAAAAGAACCAATAAATTTTTTAAAAATAATGGGACAAGAAACCCTTCAATAACATAATAACCTAATTCATGACCTTTGTCTAAGTTCTCAGAGTTTATAAGCCCTTTCACCTAAGCCTTTCCTATCTCAATTTATGCCACCAATCAACATCTAAGCATCACGCCGAGTCTCTTTTTCTCAAAGCGCATATCAAATCCTTCAGCATCCTTCTGCAAGCTTTCTAGCTCCTAAGCCTTCTGCATTCTCAATTTCTTGAGTTCTCACCTGCTCCACTGAAATAACTTAATCTCTGAGTGACCCTCCTTCCCTGTCCCCTACTGCTAGACTGAGAATTGAACCCAGAGTCTTCTACATGCTAGACAAGTACTCCACCACTGAGCTGTACCCATGGCCCTTTTTAATTTGAAACAGGATCTTGTTAAATTGCTGAGGCTGGCCTCAAACTTGCAATCTTCCTGCCTCAGTCTCACAAGTACCTGGGATTACAGGCCTGTGCTACTGTGCCCCACAACCTTCCCCCATTCTTGCTTCCCTACTTGACTTCTCCACACAGAAAGATTTCCCTAAATCTAGTTCTCCACCAAAAAAGATCTTTTAAAAGGCTCATAAGGTGTACTCTTTCTTCTCAAAACCCATCAGAGGTTCTTGTGTATGCTTAAGAAAAATCTAAACTCATGGCAGCTAGTCTGCCTATTCACTCCCTTTTCCTGCATGGTGCCCCTTACCCAGCAAATTCTGCCTGACCCTCAAGCCACACAAGCTCATTCTTCTGTGGGACCTTTGCCCCACCTGGAAAGCCCTTGCCTCAATCTTCACAAATTAATTCCTTTCTCATTGTTCAGGGTCCCCTTCATGTCCTCAGACTTTTCAATCTAGCCATCCTGTAACTTTATCACATTATTCTGTTTAAATATTTTAATTTTCTGCATATACTCCTAGCTGATATTTTTCCTGTGCATTGATTGCCTCACGTGTCTTTGATTGTCTGGTTCATTGATATATTCCCAAAACATAACTCAGTCCCTGGCTTGAGGAAATATTTGGTGAATTCATGTGTTAATCTTATCTCTTAAGGTCAAGTGGAATAGACCAAATGCTTAATGTGATCTCTATGCTATGACTTTCCCTTTGGAAAATGCCATTGGGGCCCTTCCCACTTAAAGAATGGAGGTAGGGGCTGGAATCCATGGAGGTAGGAGCTGGAATCCAGCTCCTGCAAGGTCCTCACACTGATTTGTGGGGGGAGGGCAGAATCTAATTGCTAAGGCAACTTTAAGCACAAAGTTTCACTTTGGGTCAACCACTGATACGTGGTCTGATCATCTCAAGAGAAGTTTGACTTGCAACATGGAATAGAAGAACCCAAAGGGACTCCCAGCAACAATGGAAGCATGGATTTACAAAGGACTCCTGCTTAGAGGCAGACAGGTTAGAGCCTCTGACCAGAAGATACACAAAGACTGCTTATGATAAACAGGAATCTTCAGCCAGCTGAGCCATAGAATGCCTATGGTCTCTGCCTGCTATGGTCTCTGTCTTAAGAGAGGCCCTGCAACCTTCCAAGCCCCTTCCTGAGTTCCTTATCACAAGGCTTGGAATATCACACTGCTTGATTATTGCAAGAAAACAGGAAACCCAAACTCCACTACTTCACACCAAAACTTGAAAGTAAACTTAAATTTCTTTAAAATTGCATTTCGTATTTGGTAAACCTCAAGCAAACAGAATACTAAAAATACCACCTGTTTTCTCGTCTACTCCCCAAGGTACCATAATTATAACTTGACACAGGGTGGAAAATGGAACTTACCGGCTTCGATGCACTCTGGCTTCAGGCAGTACTCCTGTTTAGCTTGGAAATTTAAGAGACCTTGACTCACTGAAAAAACAGACCAAAATAAATGACAGACTTGTAGCAGACCACCATCAGGTAAACCACCATCAGGCACATATGCAAGACATTTGATATCAGTTCATTCTTCTCAGTATTGACATGGTATTCAAAACTCCATTGGCTCAACCCCTCAGAACCACGCTGTACGCTACCTAAGTAGCCTTGGTAAGATTCTCAGTTGCTCTGAAATTCAGTTTTTGTCATATGTAAATCAAGTGAGTGAGTATGAACAGACTGAGAGTCTGCTCCCCAGAGCAGCAGAAGCACCTGGAAGCTTGTTAGAGGTGCACATTTTCAGCCCCACTCCAGACTTTCTGACTCTATCTGTGGGGTTTTGTTTTGTTTTCTTTTGGCAGGGTTGGTTTGGGTGCTGGAGATTGAAGCCTGGGCCTCAGTACGTGCTAAGAAGGCACTCTAGCGCTGAGCTCCTTCCCCAGATGGCCATCTGTGTTTCATCAAGCCTTGCAGGTGATGCTAATGTGAGAGCCAGTGTTAGATGATCTTTAAAGTGTCTTCCATCTCCAATTATCTGTAGTTTGTCTCACACTTTCACTCTTTAAGTTTATAACGACATCTCCGTCTTAGAGATGGAAAAATTGAAACTTTTAAACTATGCCATTGTAAGCAACTCCAGAGTGGAAGGAGAAAATTAGCATATGTGGCATTTAGAGTTTGGGATCTTATCTAAACCATCCATAAAGAGGGAGAAAAGAAATAAAACCATGGGCATATAACTCAAATCATCTGGTAACAGTCATTTTCTGCCTGCACCACATACTTTTCCTCCCACCAGGCCCAGCCTAGCTACCAGACATATGCACCTGTGAGAACCAAGATTCCAGCTATTTCCACTCTTCCCTTCCACCCTACCTCAAAAAACAAAACCAGGGATGGCCCTGGACTTGATCCTCAGCATCACATTAAAAAAAAATAATAAAACTGTACAATTAAAATAGCTTTCACCAGTGCCTTACTTCCCTCATTTGGCTGGCCACATTATTCAAATGGATTTCAGCACAAATACTGAAGGATACCACGTTTGTGAACTCTAGACAGAACCTTTTTCTGGGCATTAACAGATGTGACTTAGGGATTTCAAAAATATTTGAAATATGTTCCTCGGTTGCTGGGGAAGATATATGGAATTCGTTATTGCTGTTTTCTGTGAGCAGAAACAAGGAGTTGTTTGAAGATGAGGCCATGGGGAGATGAACCATGGTGTGAACAAGGACTGAGGCCCTTCATGGCATCCTCAACAGAGAAGCAGAATCAGAGAACTTGGTGGCACTAATACTTATGTTTCTGGAAGCAATGGAAGACCTGAAGATCACCTGCCAGTGTGGCAGTTTTATTATTTATTACCCAACATTCTAAGAGGAGTCTGTTTTTCCTTTGTTCTTTTCTCTGCTGCCATCCTGCAAACAGCCTTTTTACCTGTGTTATATAATAAATTCAAGGAAACTGTCTACAGTACATCTCAAGCCTATTTTTAAGAAAAGAATTTTCTTAGCATTAAAGTGTGTTTTGATTTCTTTAAAAGAAAAAAAAGTTAGGTTAAAAATATATACAGTCAGCATAAAGATTGGTGTGGAATATTCCAATATGCTTGGGTGGTAAAACCATGGGCATAGTTTTTCCCTCAGTCTACTTTGATAAGTTTACCAAATGTTTTTTTTTTACTAAGCATGTATTATTTCTTATAATTAAAAAAAATAAACTTTACTATAAATAATATTTTATTATCCTACACAATAACTTCTTGATACTGGCATTTTTTCATAAAAAGCTAATGAAATGGTTAAAGACTTAGTCCTTTCATAAAAATTAATTCTTGACAAAAACTCTCTAAGCATGCAGAACTAAAATCAGTTATCTTTTGCTGAGGAAGAGTAGAAGAAAGGTTTTTAGTATAATTAATTGGGACACAGACCTAAGCCTTCAAGCAAGAGCAGTATATCCATGGGGGGTTATTTTAAGATCCTGAAAATAAAGGATCTTAAGGATCAATGAGCCCAGGTAAGATAAAGGTGTCAGTGAATGAAATATAAACAATAAAGCTAATATTTTTAATATAAAAAATTTAAATGTTACTTTTTACTGGTTAGGAGCTTTAAAAAAAAAACTTATGTAGCAATTTGGTTTCTCACTTCAATTTCTCTATAACCATTAGAAATGCCTTCAGAATCCAGTGGAGTCACACACATATCAAGAGTATGACAGATCAAGAGTATGAGAAAGGACATAGAGCAGAGGTCAGCCAACTATTGCCCACAGGCTAGATCCAACCCACTGCCTGTGACTGTTTCTATGAATGCTTTTGACATTTTTAATGATTGGAAAAAATACAAAATAATAATAATAATTCATGATGCATGAAAAATATATGAAATTCAAGTTTCAGTGTCAAGAAATCAAATCCTACTGCACCAAACTGTGCTCATTTGTGTGTATATTGTCTATGTATATTTTTGAGCTACATCAACAGAGCTGAGCACAGCAACAAGGACTGTATGTATGGCTCATAAAGTTGAAACTATTTACTATCTGGCCTTGACAGAAAAAGTTTGCTGATCATTGCATCTGATAAACAGACTGTGAGAAGGGGAAGGGAAGAAGAAAGAACACTTTAAAATAAACTGGCTAGGGCTGGGTTTGTGGCTCAGTGGTAGAGCACTTGCATCACATGTGTGAAGCACTGGGTTTAATTTTCAGCACCGCCTATAAATAGATAAAATAAAGGTCAGTTGACAATTTAAAAATATATATTAAAAAAAATAAAATAAAAAACTGGCTAAAGGTGTATACCTGATGTTTTAATTTCTAGTGCTTTCACTTTTCTGAAATCACCCTAAGGCCACCAGCAATCACTTACTATAGAAGCATAAAGGTTTAGAAGAGAAATTATCCCAGAGCCTCAAAGACAAAGACGAGGTAAGGAAGGGTTCTGAAAATGCAGGCATGTGACTGAACTTGGACAGACAGAAAAATACACTGCAAAGTTAACCGGGAAGTACTGTGAAGCATATTGTCATGAAGAGCATTGCCTGGAAGGTCCCTAGAGATTTTCAGAAAGGATTTTGCTAGATGCAGGGTGGAGATGGGTAGCAGAGCCTGAGAGACAGGCATTGAAAAAAAACATGGTAGGAAGAGGGTGAGTCTGTCATAGTGCTGAAATGTTTAACAAAACATAAGGACCCCTGAATTTATATGCCCAAATGGAAGTGGTATCCTGAAGCAATGCTTCTCAAACTTGCATTTGAAAATAAATCCCCTGGGGTCTTGTGAAAATGCAGACTGTGAATCAGTAGATCTGGAGTGGAACTCAGCTTCCAAGTGATGCTAATGCTGCTGGTCCAGGGACCACACTTTGAGCAATGAGTGTACTGAGGCTACACCATTAGTTTGCACTTATTCTCCAACACCATTAGAGCCTCTCCTAGACACTAGAGGTGAGAGCTGGGTTGCTGGGCATATTGGATAGTTATCTTCTATTTTATACAGGCCTCCTTGTCCATAATAGCATTGACTGACTTGGTGATTTTACTTTGCTCCAAAAACATCATCTAAAAATGATGCCAAATAATCACTTTCTCTCAAAGGACAAAGACTGCCATAGAGAATCTTCCAATTAATATGCCACAGACTCAGAATGTAATAATCACAAAAGTAGAGTTTGGAAAAAGTTTCAAGCAGTGGTAACATTTAAAAGAGTACATATTTTTACACACATGATAATCATTTGAATTTTGATGTCTGGAAGTGTTTGCAAACCTAACCTTGTAGTAGACACTTCCCACTTAGTGTGTAGTCCCTTGGTATGCCCATAGAATTTCTCCCCCAGTTTTGAATTTCAGGAGAGGATGTTCATCTAAACCCCAAGTGTTGAGAAATCTCACAGCAGTTTTCAAGAGCCACAGATTCAGTTGCAGGAACAGGAGATTTAACTTCACCAGAAAGCAATAAATTCATCTAATTTCCTAAATCTCCAGCCACAGAAAACATGGAAAGATGGTTTTCTCATTTTAGCAGAGTTCTCAACCACACAACCCTAACTCTTTTCAAGTTTAATTACTGGTTTTCCCCTGCCAAAATAAACATGGTCTCCTTCATCATGTATATGCCAAGGAATGCTTCCAGGCTTGCTGCATTTCAAAGTGTACCTAGAATCTCCCAAGAATGGGAGTTGTTCCTTCATAACTCTCAAGCTAATGAAATATTATGGGCTGTTTGAGAAAAAATGGTAATAGCCAAAGTTTCCAAAAGCCTAAAATTTTAGGACATCCCTCACACCTTACCAAGATGTCTGACTCTTTGTCATAGGGATACACTTGGATCATCTCATAGACTCACACATCATTCTTACCATGAGTCATTAAAATAATTGAATCACACAATACCTTTCAAATCTTGAAAGAAAACTTCTGTTTTCCTTCATGTTAATTTTTAAATCTATTAGAAAGGCTGAGTTTACATTGCATCCCATCAAGTCACTTGATTAGAAAGGACTTGAAGAATACCATTAAAGGTGCATTGAAAGGACTGATTTGTATTTTGTGAATTAAGTTTTGTGATTCGCCCAGGCAAATATAACCAAAGTCAAATGAAAAGAAATTCCAGCATGGTTTCGATCATCATATAAAAAGTTTTCCTCACAGCATAAATGAAAGTATGACTATGAATTTATAAACACTCAATTTTCAAAATGTAATTCATGAATATTCTTTTCTCAGTGCAACAGAATCCCGTAGTCACTCCAAACAACTTTATACCCATGTTCCCTTCTAGACTATACATTTGCTACTAAAGAATAGCCTTCTTGGGGCTGGGGCTGTAGCTCAGTGGTAGAGTGCTTGCCTTGCACAGGTGAGGCCCTGGGTTTGAACCTTAGCACCACATAAAAATAAACAAATAAAATAAAGGCATTCTGTACAACTACAAAAAAATTTTTCAAGAAAAAACAGCCTTCTTTTACATATGCATGTTTGATAGAAACTGAGACTATACTGCCTATTAACACAAGCAAACAGCTGTACACCTGTATTATGGCAAGGTTTGCCAGAATAAAGCATGAGGAAAGTTCTTGGCATGTACCCAGTTCCCCTGGCCTCCAGCGCTCCACTTACCTAGAAAGAGGATGGTGCCCAGCACCACAGTGCCACCGATAAACACAGCCAGGGCGACTTGAGTGCCTCTGTTGGCCCCCTTTCTAGCCTCTCTGCTGCTCCCCGTTTCTGCTTCCATCAGAAAGACCGTAGAGAACACTCAGGAAGAAAGTCACTTTTCGTGGTTTGGTAGCTGGTCTCAAGAGTTTGTTAGGCGTTGACATCCAAGGCTCTCTTGCTTTTCTACTAATGGACAGCTTAAAAAATTCACGTCAGGAAACCTTCCCTCACTACCCTTTCTCAAATAATCCTTCACAAATGAAATAAAAGAAACTCAAAATATTGGTTGCCTTGGCTTTCCCCCTGACTAGACAAAACAAACAGTGGTTGCTTTATCTTGGTGCTCTCCCTCAGCAAAGTCCCTCTCAACCGGTTGTTTGGCAGGCTCTTCTCTCAGGCGTTCTGAGTATACATGTTTTACTATGTTGCTGAACAGATGTTTTAGCTATTTAAATGTATAGTCACTTGGGGAGGAAAAAAAAAACAATTGTCTTTATCAAAACTGGATTCTCGTCAACCTCCCCCCAACCATGATAAGTTAGGTGACGAGGACTCTCCGGACCTACTTCAAGATCTCAGTTAATCATGTAATTCTGCTGCAATAATCATTCTGCTCGCCTGAATTGTCCTCATCAAAGATATTCTTTCAGTGTGTGAGTCCCTTTTTAAAGCCTTCTAAGAGTTCCTAGGATATCCTGGAGCATTTTATTTTAGGAACTTTGTGTATGATAGCATGTGCCAAAAATCAGAGTCATAGTCCAGTGCAGTGCAAAGTAGCAATTAAGACAACCTACAGAGGCTGATGGTTTGGACTGGAACTTTTTTTAAGGAAGAAGAAAGAGCATTTCCTCTTTGTGGTGCTAAGAATTGTACAAATGACAGTTAAGTATATGAATTAAGCTTATTAGCAACCACAAAAGAGACAGTGAAGGGTTTTTTCCCCTGGATGTTTTGGTGAAAACTGCACCCATGTATTTTGTCCTCTGGTTCCCCTGAGGCAGTCATTGGTTAGTATGTTTTTGCATTTCCATATAGTGTTTATTTCAGCAGATTCTCCAGATTGAATTTGAAGGTATTTGGCTTCACTGGAAAGATTGATAAATGACGGGGTCTTTAATTTTTTGATGAAAATTATTTAAATTATCAAAATTTGCTTGCTTTATTGGGGCAGGGCAACCCCTACTCCAATTCTAGTGAAATTATATAAATGTTATTCTCTAATGATATAGATATCATTAAGTCATAACATAATTACCACTTACCTGTTTCTGTTTTGCTGGAGATCATAATGCAGTAGGAATCAGGGTGAAGGATTCAGCTACCTCCCAAACCAGGAAAGTAAAACTTGTACATTTGGCTTTGGGAGTCTCCCCAGAGTTCAGAAGGTGCCAATGAGCTCAGTATAACATGATCACTTGTTCACACTCCTATCTGGCTAAGCTTAGTCAGGACATAAGCCCACAGCATGGAATTCTCCCGTGTTTTAGAACTTCTTCCATAACACATCCTACCCTATTTTCTGTTCATTTCATGTTATCCCCAAATCAGAAGATCATAAATCTGTGTCCAGTTTATGACATCATCATATGCTGTTACTCTTATATGCTCATTGGCTATTAATGTTATTTTGTGGCTGTTATTCAATAACACAGTCTAACAGGTCTTTTGTCCCTAGAATGGGATTCTCCCAAAAGTATCTGGACTTGACTTCATAATACATCTTGAACCATGAGCTCCTTGAGGTTAAGGAACATGTCTGTTTCATTCAGTACAGCCCCAGCATCAAGAGTTCCTGGCCCATCACAATGAAAGGGGAAATAAAAGAAATGAAAATCATTCAAGTTAGCCCTAGACACTTGCTCTTATGAAGCAGCTTCAGGAACTTCAGACATTTGTTCCTGACAGGGCAGGGGTGGGAAGCATACAGCCTCTAGATTCCTTCTAAATGCTCAGCTGATAATGATACTTCACGTGGGGATAGTACATAGTAAGCTAGTGGTAAACCTGTATACTTGATAGCAAAGGCATTTTAATCTCTGTTTTACAAATGAAGAGACTAAGAGCAAGGAATGGCTTTAGGTGACATGTCTGGAAAAACTAGACAGGGAAAGATTAAGAGATGGGATCATTGCCATACACTATGTGTCTGCAACTTCACAAAGTTTTCTATGCCAGTCAATCACAGTATCAGGGCACGCTTCTTCCCTCCTTCCTTCTTCAAATCTCCTCATATCATTCAGGGTCTTGACTGACACGGAACAGTGGTCATGGGTTGCCATCTTGGACTAGCAAGATTTCCCTAGAGTTGAGGACAATTTCAGGTTTGCCCTGAAGTTTTACCTACCCATCACTGACAGACAGGAATTCATTCCTGAACATTCAACTGCTGAGTTAAAAGCCATTAAACAACAACAACAAAAATACCTTCAGTAATTTTAATAGAAAATCTATGATGCATTTATTCTAAATTAAGACATGCATAGAAAAATATATTAGTTGAACAATGAAAACAAGTCTATTGAAATAACAAACAACTTTCAAGATGTCAAAAATAGTTTGTTCATATAATGTAATGAAATGAAGGTTTCCTTTACTCACCAAAGAAATAAAGAAAGACTTGAGAGTGGGTGGGAATGATAGAGGAAAGGGGTGTGGGTGAATCATTCATTATAAAGTGAATTCTTCATTCTGTGCCATTTTCTGCATTAATGTTTCAACCTTTTGGGAGGTGGTGATTATCTTGCACTAAAATAAACTGCATTTAACAATAAAGTAGCACAGGGAAAAAAGAACTTCAGGGCAAAATAAATAAATTAAAAACACAGAGAAATAATGAGTGTTCATGGAAAACTAAAGCAGGGAGCTGCAAATGACCCACCTCCTGTTTTTTATAAATAAAGTTTTATTGGAACAAAGTCATGCCCATTCATTTATAGATTGTATATGACTGCATTTGTGCTATAAAGGCAAAGTTAGGTAGTTTTTGTCACAGAGACACTCTGGCCCTTTACAGGAAAAGTTTACTAAACCACAGGCTGATGTAAAAGATGCTACTCTTCTTCCCAAACACATGGCACACATATACAAAGCAAAATATTCATCTACACTGACATGAAACTCAAAATTGTTCCATTTAGTATTTGCAGAATAAAAACCACTGTGCCAGGGTAGTTAGTGCATGCATCTTTTGTCTGAAACTGTAATATTGAAACTACAGCATATTGTTTAGTATGTTTGGAAGCAAAAAAGTCATTTTTCTGGGGATAAAAGTAGGAAGACTGTCCAAAATTAAACCTTACAACTTCTCCAGGACTATAAAAATAAATCAATGAAAAGTCACTCTGCAAGATAAATTAATTGATCATCTGATCTATGCATCCACTCAAATATTTCAATTAAGAGCATCCAGGGGCTGGGGCTAGGGCTATAGCTCAGTGGCAGAGTACTTGCCTCGTATGTGTGAGGCACTGAGTTTGAGCTTAGCACCTCATAAAAATAAACAAATAAAATAAAGGCATGCTGTCCATCTACAACTACAAAAAATATTTTTTTCAAAGAGCATCCAGGAGTATCTTGGGCATTAATAGGAATCAATCAGTAAATCATCTGAGGTTTCTTTGTTTCTTAAGTGCCTGGCTCTGGGCAAAGCCTTGTGAGAGAAAACCAAGAGGCCACGGTAGAGACTGTGGACTGGTCAACAAGATTCAGGCATGAAAATATGTGAACTCCTTGGAAACTTGGCCATGGAATGCCCCTAAAGCACCCAGACCTGGCCATTAAGGCAGCAAGTGTCCAGAGAAACAGAGATCTGAGTATTAGATTTGTTGGGAAGACTTCCAGAAAGAGAATCTGCAGAAATGGACAGCTTGAGGGCAGAACGGAAGGCTTCTAGATAGGTCAAACCACATCTTGAGACAGGATTTGCCTGGGCATTTACCCCTGTCCCTGTAGGTAAGATAATTTGTCCTGGGTTAAATGAATCCAGCAACTTCAACCCAAGCTGCCAACTGGCTGGGATGACAGCTCAAGCTGAATTTTTGTGCTAGACATGAATGCATCTGGTCATTAATTGGATGTGCAGAGTCTTCTGTTTCAAGCAGTAAAATCTCATGTGGGCCATAATTTCAGGGAGAGAGAAGGAAATGATTCAAATCCTGAAAAATGTTTTCATCCAGCCACTAGAAGGAGAAGAGGAGAGGCAAGAAAGAGGGAGAGAAGAGCTAATGATGAAATCTCTAATCTAAGGGCTGTGGTGGGCTTTGTTATTTGTTAGCTAGGCCCTTCAGACTAGTGGGGTTTAAATTCCAGGTCTTCCCCTAATGAAACACATTACTTACATTATATCTGATGTTTTTAAACATCTTTCTTAGGTAGATGTCCTTATCTCCTTTTACAGATAAGAAACCTGAAAGTTTGGAACTATTAAGTGATTTACTGAAGGTCACAAGGCTGATATTTATCTTAAGGCCAGAATGGTCTCAAATTTCAAACTCTGGTCTCTCTACCAGTTCCTTGATAAGTTTGTTTATCAGGTAATTAGTGAAGGTAGGTGTAGCAATTCAAAGTGACACTTGAACAGACAAAAAGTGATAAAGTATGCTTCCTTTAATTCTCTTGTTTACAAGACTAATTATCAGGCTTTTATTTCCTTAACAGTTACAGAAGCCATCGTTTAATATGGAGGGAAAGGTTTTTCAGTTAAGGAACTAAAACAGCAGAATGTAAAATGTCTCCTGATTTGTTGCTACTTATAATTGAACATTAGGAAGGATGTATATATCTGAATGGGTATTTATTTATGTATTATTCATTTTTGAGCCAAAGGAAGATTTTATTTCTTGATTGTCTTATCTCCTTGGTTGTTTTAGTCAGCTTTATGTCACTGTGACCAAAAGATCTGACAAGAACAATGTAGAGGAGGAATAGTTGATTTTGGCTCACAGTTTCAGAGGTTCAGTCCATGGTCAGCTGGTTCCATCACTCTGGGCCCATGAAGGAAAGGCGTGGCAGAAAAAAAAAAAACAGCTCAGGACATGGCAAGAAGGAAGCAGAGAGAGGTTTCCACTCACCAAGGACAAAATATAAACCCAAAGAAACACCCCCAGTGACCTTCTTCCTCTAGTCATACCCTAGCTGCCTATAGTTATAGCCCAGTTACTTCATCAGTGGATCAATCCACTGATTAGGTTATGTCTCTCTTAATCTAATCTTTTTACCTCTGAAAATTCTTGCATTGTCTTACACATGAGCTTTTATGGGACACCTCATATCTAAACCTTACATCAATCATACATCTATTTCTTTATTACTCACTCACTTCATGTGTATCATCATCAGTCCTTACAGTAGTCCTACAATACAGAAATCTTTTGCTGTGTTCTACAGATAAGAATGCTAAAGCCAGCTAAGGATAAGCAATATTCCCAAGGTCATATGATGGGTAAATGACAGAACCCAGCTGGAACTCAACTCTGTCTGGCTCCTATTTTGAAATGTACATGGGATTTGTTTTAATTGAGTGTGACAAGATGACACACACAAAGACAGCCTTTGAAAGAAGAGTTTATTTACAGTTTCCAAGAGGAGGGTGTATGCCATGCTACACAGGGACACATGGGGATGCACTATGGTTAGCCAGCAGGCAGAGGGGTGAGAAAAAACTATATGCAAAACCACTGGTTATGGTTTTCAAGGAAAGAAATGGGCAAGGCAGGATAAGCCCTTGAGCAGGTTTAGAACTGGATAGTTTGAATAATTTCAGTAGACTCTAGTCTGTACAGTATAGATGGTCTATAGTGCTCTGGTACCTGGTCCTGGGATGATTTAGGGCAGGAGAATAGAGTCCTGCACTGTGGGAGCCTGATAAAATGATGCAGGTAGGATACAGATTCAGATAAGGTGATTTGTATATCAAAGTTATCAAAGGCATAGGTAAGTCTTTACTATCTCTAGGAATCTGCTAACCTGGGAGACACTGTTCCAAAACCCCATAACATCTTTTCCAGAACATCCCACCACATAACACTTTTTAAAATGTAGTATCTATTCATCCAACTAGTGTTTAGCTGATATATCCTCAGATTGATCAGACCCACTCTCACCCCTAGGTAAGAATGCTACCCTATGAAAGATTTTATGCCTTTGATTAATAACAGCCAATTTTTCAAGGAGGGTTTACTCAGATATTTATGAAAAAGAGGCTCAAAGAAGTAGTTCTCAAATTTGAGTGGCTACCAGAATCTCCAAGAGGGCTAGTTAAAACAGAGATTGCTGGGCTCAAGCCTTAGTGTTTATGATTTGGTAGGTCTAAGATGGGCTGAAATTTGCATTTCTAACCACCTCCCAGATGATGCTGATGCTGCTGGTCTAGAGACCACATTTTGGGAACCACTGGCTTTGGGCAGCCATTAAATCCCTTTACAATGTAGTAAAATGCACTGAAGAACCAACAAAACTAAACATTAAACTGATGTAGTGAAACCAGTAATGACATTCAAAACATTTAACAACCAGTATGGCATGGCACTGACTGGTGCTATGGTTTGGATAAGTGTCCCTCAAAGGTCCATGTATTAAAGTCTTGGTTCCTAGCCCATGGTATAACCTTTAAGAAGTGAGGCCTGAGCTGCTTTCTTCTGCCACATCCTTCCATCATAGGTTCAGAGCAATAATACTAGCCAACCATGTACTGAACCTCTAAAACTGTGAGGCAGGAGGATCATGAGTTCAAAGCTAGCCTCAGCAAAAAGCAAGGTGCCAAGCAATTCAGTGAGACCCTGTCTAAAGTTTCCTCATGGCTCAGTGGTTGAGTGCCCCTGAGTTCAATCCCTGGTACCTGCCCCCTCAAAAAAATATAATTACATAAGTCCAGCCCTATATTGTAGGGTCTGAGACAAGAGTACAAATGGAGCCGGGCATGGTAGAGCATGCCTGTAATGCCAGCAGCTCAGGAGGCTGAAACAGGAGAATCAAGAGTTCAAAGCCAGCCTCAGAAAAATTGAGGTGTTAAGCAACTCAGTGAGACCCTGTTGAATGCCCTGAGTTAAATCCCCAGTACCACCACCCAAAATAATTGCAAATGGAGGTCCAGTCACATATCACCTAAAACTGTCAGGCTATTAGGTATGAAATCAAATATTCCATCCTCCTACCTTGCAAATATACCTCATCTGGAAGGTCAGGTCACAATTCAGAATTATCAGACTCTGGTAGAGTTCCAGGTAAAGACATATTGGAAAGCTGGCCCTTGGCCCACCCCTTTTCTCTGCTCACACTCCCCCACCAGCCCAGACACAGTATTCTCTCAGGACAAGGGAAGATAAATCAGAGACTCTCATGGGATCAGAAGTGGGCTCTGTCCAACTCTGGAGAAGATGCTCTGAGTCTCAGGGAATACAAACTTGTGTTTTAGAAGGGGACACAGGTACATCCCCTTAGCACTAAAGATCCTTCACCCCATGGCCGAGGGCATGGCCTGAGGAAAGCCAGTGTGGAGCCCTCTTGAAGCCAGGACCCAGGGAATAGTCCTCTTGCCCACACTAAGGGCAAAACTGTTGCTACTTAAAATGTAATTTTACAATATTACATGTCTGTAATCCCAGTGGCTCAGGAAGCTGAGACAAGGAGGATCCTGGGTTCGAAGCCAGCCTCAGCAATGGCAAGGTGCTTAGCAACTCAGTGAGACCCTGTCTCTAAATAAAATAGGGGACTGGGGATACAGCTCAGTAGATAAGAGTGCTTGCCTCAAATGCATAAGGCCCTGGGTTCAATCCCCAGCACCACAAAATAAATAAATAAATAAATAAGGCTAAGGATGTGGCTCAGTGGTTAAATGCTCCTGAGTTCAATCCCCAGTACAAAAAAAAAAAAAAAAGAAAGAAAAGACCTTTACCATCCAACCTACCCAAATAGATTTAAACTTCTAGAATTGTTTTTAAGCAAAGAAATATAGATCTCAGGTGTTAGAGATGAGCGACCCACTGCAACTGAGGGCCTTGACAGCTAATGCAAAAATGAAAAGACCTCAGTTATAGGTTCTTAAATGAAATAATTTATGCAGGTTCATTTCTTTAAGGAGACAATGTTTGTCAAAATGTCAAATTTTAGGAACATTTTATTGTGTTATTATATAAAATACATCAGATGATATATAAATTTCAAAAGTGTCATACATTATGCAAAGAAAAAACATCATTTGTCTTCCTAAGTAGGTGATAAATACTACATTATACAATAGACTGACTCACTGATATTATTAGCCATGAATTCCATTTGGAGTTTACTGCTTATCTCAAAAGCTTAGCATTATTTAAATATAATAACTCCCAAACATAACCACTTGGATGATTGATTCCATTTAATCACCAATGTTTCTTTAATGGTGAAAAGGCTGTCTTATTTTCATTTGATGCTAGCACACCAAATTCCATGGTATGGTATAATTAAGAACAACTGTTTACTTTTTCTTAAATTCAACACCCCTCACCCCTACCTCAAAAGCTAGGCATTAAAGTACTAAATATAATGATCTTGGTAAACCAAATTACTATGTTCCTGGCAGCCCTTCCCTGCTGTTTCCCTTAAACATTTCTATCTGAAATGATGATGAATAAAAAAAGAAAACAGAAACCTGGGAAATATACAGCTCTCCCTTGACTGTATCTTCCACCTAACCATCAGAGTTTCCATTTGAATGCTTAAAAACACTCACTCCCTCTATCCTCCCTCGGTCCCCTTTTGGCCATTTTAGATTTTCACTAGTTTTATTTCAATTGTCCATAGAGTATATCATGCAGGATCATGAAACACCAACACACAGTTTTGTGTCTGTGTGTTGGTCTCCCTTAGTTGATTGGGGATGTTCATGAGGGCCTTCAGTCACCTTGATTCCTTCAGTACCCATACCAGGGCCTCACATAAAGAAGTACCCAGGATATTATTGAATAAATAAATGATCACCTTATTGTCCCTGTGAACTATGTAATACAGATTGAGCATCCCTAATCCAAAGGTCTGATACTCAAAATACTCCAAAATTCTAAACATTTGAGTACTGGCATGACACCACTAGGAAAATTCAATACCTGAAATTGCATGAAGGATCATAGTCAAATCATAAATGTGCTAAAAATATTGTATAAAATTAATGTCAGGCTGTGTGTATATGGTATATATGTGAATTTCACTTTTTATCTAGGTCCCATCCACAAAATATCTCATTATGTACACACAAATATTCCAAAATTTTAAAAAATTCCAAAATCTGAAACATTACTGGTACTAAGCATTTTAGATAAGGGATACTCAACCTGTATTAAGAGTTACTCTGCCATAAAGAATAGCAGATTCCATTGCCCATAGTAGGGAATAATTCAGTGCATTCCCTTTATAAATTTTGGAATCTAAGAATCAGAAAGTCCAGATATAAGATCCTATATTATTCTATCCAAATCCTGCTGGGGTGGGGGGATGGCATACAAAGAACTGGCAGAACTTAGTGACAAAGACTGACAAGACATGCCCTTGTAAAATCTTTTTAAGATGCTTTTAATTACATTTTATAATCATCAGGAGACTAGCCTTTGCTGACAACACTGCACTTAATTCAAAGTTATTTTTTAAAGGTGCAATTAAAAAGACATCAGATTCTGGGAATGCTTAGAAGGAAATTACTCAGAGTGGAACTGGACTAAGTAATCAATACAATATGGCTGTCACTGTCTTTTTTCCCCTACTTGCTATCTTTTAAATGTGCTTTAATATTGTGACCTGCCTCTGATCACTTTTAGGAATAGATGGTTTAAAAAATAGGAATAAAGACAGCTAATCACAGGCATTTTATTGCATAGCTAAGCGCAATTATTTGGTCATTAAAAAAACAAGCAAGATCACTCGCTGACTGCCACTGCCCCCTGGCCATTTGCCCACCTTTTGCCTGCCCATCACCAGCCGCCCACTGTCCACCTGCCAATTGCCTGCTGTGCACCGGAGACTGCTGGCAGATTGCCCATTGCCTGCTGCTGCCTGGAAGTCAGTGTTGGGGTACCCATCGGTTTGGTTAAATGCAGCCACTGCCATCTTGGGACACTGACCAGGGCCTGAAGACATATTATCAGGGTACCTCCAGGTCTGACTGTACCTGAGGTCTTCCTACTGGGTGTGCTAATGGCCACCAACTGGCGCCTCTTTGCAAGGTTGTTCCTTTGTGTGAGTGCATTCCTCATGATCTCTCTGCAAGTTGAAACGGCATTGAGATCTTGGGACTGCAGAAAGGCAGAGCCTAGATCCTTCAGATTGCAGCTGGATGGGTGTGGGCCAGTCTGGGCCTGGCAAACCTGTGGAAAGCCAGAGACTGAGGCAGTTCCCCCAGGGGGAGCACAGGTTGGAGAAACTGGAGAAACCCGGGTCTCTCTCCAGCTCAGTGAGTCCTAAAGTGAATGGGGACAGAAGGGGCCAGGTACAACAGGTAGGAAGACTGGAAGAGGTTGGGAGGTCATCTTGCTATCAGCTCACCCAGCTAATGGGTCTGGTACCCACAAGATTGGAGCTACCATCAAACCTCAGACAACCCCACCTATCTGTGGAGAAAGAAAGCTGAGAAATTTTTTGAAAGCCAATGGAATCAATTGCTCAATTTTCTATGGAGACTTTCCCTTTTTTTCCCCCCTCTCTCTCACATCTCTATCATCTTTGAATCCAAATATTTTTCATGCATCAATTTATTGAGGAATGGGATGTATGAATGGTATATTACAGTTTTGTTGTGTATTTATATTTTTACCTTTTGTGTGTGTGTGTATGGTCCTGGGGATTGAACTCAGGGCCTTGTGCATGTGAGGCAAGCACTCTACCAACTAAGCTATATCCCCATCCCTATATTTTTACCTTTTTAAAAAATAAATCTGTATATATTATTTCTCTCACTTATCTGTCTCCCTGGATTCTCTTTCTCACTTCTCTCATGCTAACAGCCAACCTCTATTAATTCCTCCTTCGCTTTTACTATAAATTTTTACCTCTATCTTCTTTCCTTCTCCCTCATAAACATCACATCCTACACTACGTCTGTTCCCTCTTTGTCCATCATTTGAAATGGTAAACCCTTTTAGCAAACTTACTGTTTATATTGAACACAATAATTGTGTTTATTGTAACAAAACTGTAGACACCTTAATAGGAGGTCTTTAAAATTTTTTTAGTTATACATGGACACAATATCTTTGTTTATTTATTTTTATGTGGTGCTGAGGGTTGAAGCCAGTGCCTCACATGTGAGAGGCAAGTGCTCTGCCACTGAGCCACAACACCAGCATGTGATAGGAAATATTTGATTTAAAGTTGTATATTGTTTGCAGTAGATGCTGTTAATGTTGGTCTCCCCCTTAAAGGTGAGATACTGGAAGCCTTCAGGGATACTATAAGACTGCAGGGTAAAAACTGTACTGCCTCAGATCCATACCACTAGATAGGAAGACACACAAACAACATGAAAACACAAGGGAACAAAATGCCTCAAACAAACCAAGATGTTCCAACAATAGAATCCATAGAGAACACAGCAGAAGAAATGTCAGAGTAGAAGGTACATAGTTAGACTCATCTTCGAAATAAAGGATGATATCAGAGAGAAAGTAAAGGAAGTGAAAGATCACATCAATAAAGAGGTAGAGACTATAAAAAGAAATCAAGCAGAAATCCTCAAAATTAAGGAAATGATAAACTAAATTAAAAATTAAATGGAAAGTATCACCAACAAACTAGACCACTGGAAGACAGAACCTTAGGCAATGAAGACAAAATATATACTCTTGAAAATAAAGTCAACTGTACAGAGAAGATGGTAAGAAACCATGAACAGAACTTTCAAGAAATATGGGATAACATGGAAAGACCAAATTTAAGATTCAATGGAATAAACAAAGGCATGGAGATACAAACCAAAGGAATGCACAATCTTTTCAATTACATGGTATCAGAAAATTTCCCAAAACTAAAGAATGAAATGGAAAATCAACTACAAGAGGCTTACAGAACCCCAAATGTACAAAATTACAGCAGACCCACACCAAGGCACATTATAATAAGAATGACTAACATACAGAATCAGGATAGAATTTTAAAGGCTGAGAGAGAAAAAATTAAAATACATATTGGGGGAAATCAATTTGGATTGCAGCTGATTTTGTAACCCAGACACTCAATATCAGGAAGTCCTGGAATAACATATAGCAAGCTCTGAAAGAAAATGGATGCCAACCAAAAATTTTATATCCAGCAAAACTAAGCTTCAGATTTGAAGATGAAATAAAAACCTTCCATGATAAAAGTTAAAAGAATTCACAACTAGAAAGCCTCCACTACAAAATATTCTAAGCAAAATATTCCATGAGAATGACAAAAAAAAAAAAAATGAAAACCAGCAAAGGGAGGAAATACACTAAATGAAAACTGAATCAAAGGAGAGACTAAGTTAAGTTAAAAACCAAAAACAAAAAAAAAATGACCAGGAATATAAATCATATCTGAATAATAACCCTGAATGTTAATGGCTTAAACTCATCAATCAAAAGACATAGACTGGCAGATTGGATTTTTAAAAAAGACCCAACAATATGCTGTCTTCAAAAGACTCACCTCCTAGGAAAAGACATCCACAGACTGAGATGAAAGGATGGGAAAAACATATCACTCAGATGGACTGCATAAACAAGCAGAGGTTTCCATTCTCATGTCAGATAAAGTGGACTTCAAGCCAAAGTTAGTCAGAAGGGACACAGAAGGATATTTCATACTGCTTAAGGGAATTGTACATCAATAAGACATAACAATCATAAATATTTATGCCCCAAACATTGTAGCATCTACATACATGAAACAATTTCAAGAGTCCAATAGACCACAACCCAATAATATTGGGTGACTAATACACCTCTCTCTCCACTGGATAGATCTTCCAAACAAAAACTAAACAAACTATAGAATTCAACAATACAATCAATAATTTAGACTTAACAAACATATATAGAATTTTTCATCCATCAGAGCCAATATACTTTCTTCTCAGCCGCACACAGTTCCTTCTCTCAAATAGACCATATGTTGTGCAACAAAGCAACTCTTAGCAAATACAAAAAAATAGAAATACAACCCTGAATTCTATCAGATCATAATGGAATAAAACTAGAAATCAATGATAAAAAAATTAAAGCTCTTCTAACACCTGAAGACTAAATAACATGCTATTGAATGATGAGTGGATAGCAGAAGAAATCAAGGAGGAAACTTAAAAAATACTTTGATGTAAAGGAGAACAACAATACAACATATCAAAATCTCTGGGACACTATGAAGGCAGTGCTAAGAGGAAAGGTCATTGCATTAAAAGAATAAAAAGTCAAGAAATAAATGACCTAACATTATATCTCAAAGCCCTAGAAAAAGAACAAATCAACACCAAAAGCAGTAGAAGACAGGAAATAATTAAAACTGGAGCTGAAATCAATGAAATTGAAACAAAAGAAACAATTCAAAAATTTACAAAACAAAAAGTTGGTTCTTTGAAAAAATAAATAAAATTGATAAACCCTTAACTACACTAATTTAGAGAAAGAGAAAACTCAAATTACTAAAATTTGTGATGAAAAAGGAAATATTATGACAGATCCTACTGAAATACAGAAGATAATTAGGAACTATTTTTGAAACTTTATACTCCAATAAAACAGAAAATCTCAGACATCGACAAATTTCTAGAGACATATGATCTACCCAAACAGAATCAGGAGGACATACACAATTTAAACAGATCAATTTCAAGCAATGAAATAGAGACACCATCAAAAACCTACCAACCAAGAAAAGCCCAGGACCAGATGGATTCTCAGCCAAGTTCTACAAGACCTTCAGAGAAGAACTAACACCAATACTCTGCAAATTATTACATGAACTAGAAAAGGAGAAACCCTTTCTTACTCATTCTATGAGGCAAGTATCATGTTGATACCAAAAGCAGACAAAGACACATCAAAGAAAGAAAACTTCAGACCAATATCCCTGATGAACATAGATGCAAAAATTCTTAATAAAATTCTGGCAAATCACATATAAAAACATATTAAAAGGAGAGTGCACCACAATCAGTGGGGTTCATCCCAGGGATGCAAGGTTGGTTCAACATACAGAAATCAATAAACATAATACATCATAGCAATAGACAAGAATCATATGATTATCTCAATAGATACAGAAAAAGCATTTGACAAAATACAGCACCCTTTCATATTCAAAACACTAGAAAAAAACAGGGATAGTAGAAATATGCCTCGACATTTAAAAGCTATCTATGCTAAGCCCAGGCCAACATTATTCTATTTGGAGAAAAATTGGAAGCATTCCTCTAAAAACTGGAACAAGATAGGGACGCCCTCTTTCATCACATTTACTAAACATCTTCCTTGAAATTCTAGCCAGAGCAATCAGACAGATGAAAGAACAAAGGGATATGAATAGGAAAAGAATAACTCAAACTATCACTATTTGCTGACAACATGATTCTATATTTAGAAGATAAAAAATCTTCCACCAAGGCTGGGGTTGTGGCTCAGTGATAGAGTGCTCCCCTAGTGCAGGTGAGGCACTGGGTTCGATCCTCAGCACCACATAAAAACAAGTAAATAAATAAAAATAAAGGCATTGTGTCCACCTACAACTAAAAAAATTTTTAAAAAGTCCACCAGAAACATTCTAGAATAAATGAATTCAGCAAAGTAGCAAGATATAAAATCAATATACATAAATCAAATGATTTATTCATCAGTGATGAATCCACTGCAAAAGAAATTAAGAAAACTACCCCATTCGCAACAGCCTTAAAAAAATAAAATAAAATACTTGGGAATCAATCTAACAAAAGAGGTGAAAAACTTCTACAATTAAAACTACAGAACACTAAAGAAAGAAATTGAAGAAGACCTTAGAAGATGGAAAGATCTCCCACGCACCTTGGATAGGCAGAATTAATACTGTCAAAATGGCCATACTAACAAAAATCTTATACAGATTTAATGCAATTCCTATTAAAATCCCAATGACATTCTTCATAGAACTGGAAAAAGCAATCATGAAATTCATTTGGAAAAATAAGAGACCCAGAATAGCTAAAGCAATACTTAGCAAGAAGATTGAAGCAGATGTCGTCACTATACCAGACCATAAACTATACTACAGAGCCATAGTAAAACAAACAAACAAACAAAATACAGCATGGTATTGGCACCAAAATAGACATGTAGACCAATGGTACAGAATAGAAAACACAGAGACAAACCCACATAAATACAGTTATCTCATACTATACAAAGGAGTCAAAAACATACATTGGAGAAAAGATAGCCTATTCATCAAGTGGTACTGGGAAAATGGAAATCCATATGTAGCAAAATGAAATTAAACACTTATTTCTCACCCTGCACAAAACTCAACTCAAAGTGAATCAAAGACTTAAGCACTAGAACAGTGACCCTGTGCCTAACAGAAGAAAAAATAGACCCAAATATTTACCATGTCAGCTTAGGACCATACTTCCTTAACCAGACTCCTAAAACACCAGAAGTAAAATCAAGAATCAATAAATGAGATGGATTCAAACTAAAAATCTTTTCAGCAAAGGAAACAATCAGTAATGTGGAGACCCTATAAAGTGGGAGAAAATCTTTACTATACACACCTCATATAGAGCATTAAACTCTAGGATATACAAACAACAACAACAAAAAACTTAACACCAAAAAAACCAAACAACCTAATCAATAAATGGGCTAAGGAACTAAACAGACACTTCACAGAAGAAATACAGTTGATCAACAAACATGAAAAACTGTTCATCATCTCTAGCAATTAGGGAAATGCAAATCAAAACTATTCTAAGGGGCTGGGGTTGTAGTTCAGTGGTAGAGCACTTGCCTAGCATGTGTGAGGCCCTGGGTTCAATCCCCAGCACCACATTAAAACACACACACACACCAATAAACAAAATAAAGGTATTAAAAAAAACTAAGATCTCATCTCACTCCAGCCAGAAGGCAATTATCAAGAATACAAACAATAATAAGCGTTGACCAGGATGTGGGGAAAAAGGCACACTCATACATTGCTGGTGGGACTGCAAATTGGTGCAGCCAATATGGAAAGCAGTATGGGGATTCCTTGGAAAACTGGGAATGGAAACACCATTTGACCCAGCTATCCCACTCCTTGGTTTATACCCAAAGGTCTTAAAATCAGCATACTACAGTGATGCAGCCACATCAATGTTTATAGCAGCTCAATTCACAACAGCCAAGCTGTGGAACCAACCTAGAGGCACTTCAAGAGATGAATGAATAAAGAAAACGTGGTATATATACACAATAGAATATTACTCATCCTTAAAGGAGAATGAAATTATGGCATTTTAAGGTAAATGGATGGAAATAAATGGATGCTAAGTGAAATAAGCCAAACTCAAAAAACCAAACGCCAAATGGTTTCTCTGATAAACCAATACTGATCCATAAGGGGTGGTAGGTAGGAAAAAATAAAAGGAAATTTGGATTGGGCAGAGGGGAGTCAGGGGAGGGATGGGGCTGTGGGAATAGGAAGGAGGATAGAATGAGATTAACATTATTCCCCTATATACATGTATGATTATACCAGTGTGACTCTGCACCATGTACAGCCAGAGGAAGAAGTTGTGCTCCACTTGTGTACAAAATGTCAAAATGCATTCTATTATTATGTAAAACTAATCAGAACATTTTTTTTTAAAGTAACATTTATTTTCTAAGGTGGGGTGCATAAACCTGGCTTAACACATTGTATTAGTTCATTTTCCATTTCTATAACAAACTATATGAGGCTGGGTACTTGATTTTTTTAAAAAAATGAAGTTTATTTGGCTTATAGACTTGGAGGAATGAGAGCCTGGTGCTGGCTTCTGTTTGGTTCTGATGAACACCTTATGGCTATGTCACAACATGGAGGATACCACCATGATGAGAAGTTCCAGAGGAGAGTTCAGATGACAAGACAGGAAGCCAGAGTGATTCAAGGGTCAGGCTCACTCTTTCATAATGTCCCATTCTCTTAGGAATTAACTTGTTCCTTAAGACCAACACTCATCCCATCCAAGGGCAGCACCCCCAATGACCTAATTACCTCCTGCTAGTCCCCACCTCCTAAAGGTTGCACCTCCTCTCACATTGCCACATTAGAGACCAAGCTTCCAACACATGAATCTTTGGGGGAGGGGAGGAAACACATCCAAACCATAACATACATTCACTAACTTCTGAACTGTTCTTAGAATATGCTTTTGTTTTGATGAACTGTGCATGCTGAAGTACCCTGTCCACAAACTTAATAATCTTAGTTATGATTACCACATCTGATAAAATACTTTATTCACAGCATCTTTGGTAATTTGTTATAAATGTGACTGTTTAGCCTATGATAACAGATTCCATGTAACTTAACTACCAATTTAAATGTTCAAATGTTTGAAATTAATGCTTAAAAATAAATTATAATGTGGCCCATCATAAGAAATCATTTCAGCTAGAATGTGATCAACATCTTTTTCCCTTTTTGTGACATTCTAAAATATTATCCATTAGCATTTTGAAGCCATCCGTATATCTTTTTTCAAGTACATTTTTAGCTCAGCCCTATCAACTATCAGTTTCTCAAAGTAAAAAAAAAAAAAAAAAAGCTGTTATGTTGTTATACCTAATACAAGCCCACAAGTAAATAATTTAATATAGGATAACAAATGTTTTTCAAACACTTGGGAATGAATAAACAATTTAAGTAAAGGTACTTGGGCAAGTGGTGATCACAATGGAAAACTACTCTTACAACTCATAGAACATAGCATGCCAAAAACAACAAAATCTTTCCTCATATCCTACCCAAAAAAAAAAGAAAAAAATGGCTCATAATTGAAAATCCAAATTATGAAAAAACAAAAGTTTAAAACACTCACACACACATATGCACATATGGCAAATAAGACTAGAGAAAGGTTCTAAAGACACAGTAGACAAAAAAAAATACATAATGAAAACAGTAACAAATCTGACTATATTCAAATAAAAAACTTAGGTGCATCCAAAATACCATTAACAAATTAAGTGGCATTAGATACATGTAATACTGTAAGCTAAAAAGAATTATCCTGAAGACTGTAATAATAACACATCAGTAGGAAAATAAAAGTACAATAATCAAATGGACAAAACAGATACATTTCCAAAGAGATATACTCTCTGTCCAATTAACTTAAAAAAATGTGCCCAACCTCATTAGTACTCAGGTTATTGAAAACCTAAACTATAAGAAATGACCATTTCACACCTCAGACTAGCAAAAATGTTAACGTCTAACAAAGCCAAGTATTGGCAATGGAGCAACTTCAATTCTCATAACCTGATCATAAGTGTAGAAATTGGTATACCACTTTGGGAAGCAATTTGGCACCATCTAATAAATTTGAAGCCTGGAGAAGCAGACATGCAGGAAGATACTGGAAGAACTGGATTTTTATTTCTGTTTTCAAAGTCTATGATGAGGTGCCTTCTTAAACGAATTGCAAATTTCAAGGCCAGGAGCCAAGCAATGAGAAGTAGCACATAGGAAAAAGATTCATTTCTAGGTCACCTCTGATGAATTTTGCCATTTACCTTTGTCATTTCAGATGATTTGTGTTTTTAGCCCTTCACATGTGGTGATTTCAGTGCCTGGTAGGATGTTCCAAATGAATTCTTTGGTACATAACAAAAATCCACAGTAAAATGAATGTTTTCTAACTTCTCATTGCTTTTTTATATAGTAACATTTTTGTAGCATTCTGACTCTTGTGAGGATGTTGACATTAATCTTACAAATTCAAAGGACTGCATGTTTAAGCTTGATTAAATGCATTTGTTCCATGAAAGAGAAAGCCGATCATCCTTTAGTTGTTCATTTCTTTCTCCATGTCAGTGCCCAGTTGAAACATACATTACTCACTGTTCTTACCATTAGGTTGAATCACCTAAGTCCTCTGGATGTTATTGGATCTTACAGAGCCAAACCACCAGATGTCATCTTCTTTGTGATTTACATTTCATATCATCTCTTTGATCATTTATATTTTCATTTTCTCTTTCCTATTAAGTATCCGGTGAAACTCAATAGGCATGGTCCCTGCCATCTTTTTGTTGTTGTTGTTGTTGTTAAAAAGTTTATCTAACCTTGACCAATTGTAACATGCAAATTGAACATCATTCACCTTTCCCTTAAATGAGTCCTTCCCAGATAAAACAAGAACATCTAACATCTTAACTGCACTCATTTAATTATCACTGAACATAGTCAGATAACTTATAGATGTGGAAAAAAATCAAAGGAAAAAAATGGAATATTTGGGCAAATCAAAGTAACAAGTTAGTGAGTACAAATATTGAAAAGGACAATGCTAAACGTATTTTTCAGATTCCACTACCTGATTTCTTTTAAAGGCAGCAGTAGCACAACACAGTAGGCAGTTTGGCTGTACTGGTATGAATTCTGATTTTGTGTTAACTAAATGTTTGAAATCTGATACTTGCTGATAAATAATAAAAATATGACATTTGAGCACTTACTCTGTGCCAGAAACCAATCTAAACATGCACTCTTTGATTTGATCCCAATAATCCAGATGGAGGGCCTGTTATTTCATCTAACATATGCATAGAGGGCCAAGGTATCGGAGTCAGGCAGTAGGAAAGCCAGGACTTGAGGTCAATTCAATGGTCTGAATGGAGAGCCTCTGCTCAAAACCACTTTTATATCGTGGATCCCAGAAACAGTCTTTGGAGGAATTGGTGTGGCCTATGATGAGTACACTACAGCACTGCTAAGTATATGTGAAGCACTACCTTTATGCTGGAAATTTAGGATTCCTTGAGCCAGTCTTGATCTCACCACTAAAGGCAAGGTGTAGAGAGGGAACAACACTGTCTTGTAACTCTTGACTTCTAGGCAGAATGGAATACAACTTTGTCTTGTGTCAGGCTCCCCAATTATCAAGGGAGTAATTGCCAAAATAATTCTCATTCAAGAAAACCACAAATTTTGGTATCTCAAGTGGACACAGGATGCCTGTGTACTTCACAGTACTATTTTACATATGAGGTACCTGTTATTATTTTGGGTTATTTTCTTCAAAGATTTTTATTTTTTATCTATTTTTATTTATATGACAGCAGAATGCATTACAATTCTTATTACACATATAGAGCACATTTTTTCATATTTCTGGTTGTATACATCTTCAAAGATTTTTAAATCTTTTGCTAGTAAGTGGCCATCTGTTGAATATTTTGCTTAATTAGGCACAGGGCTATAAAATTCAGTCTTTGTTACATTTGCCAGACTCAAGCTAGATTGCTGCTACTTCTGAGAAATTATCCTTATTTTCTTAATTACCATTACTTTTGAATTGAGAAAATAAAAAAAAATCCCTGGATTTTAAATTCTGAAGTAGAATGTGATAGATTGAATTCATTTTCCCAATTCTTCATTCCACTATCATCTATCTCCTTGCCATGGCCTCTTGATTGGTGGAGAGTTCCTGTTTCTAAGCCTTGGGCTTAGCCATGCAATGTGCTTTGGACAAGGAGACAGACATGGTACCTAGGCTTGGCCTGTGCTTACATCATATGCTTGCCCTGTTGCACACCTGCCTTTTACTAGGCGAACCTGATTCAGGTAGTCCCTGGTTAAAGTGGATGAGAAACATGTGGAACAGACCAAGCACAACACAGAGCTTGGAGCAGAGCCCAAACCAGATCAGTTGAACCACAGCCTATCCCACAGATGGGTGAGAGACAAATCAATACTTGTTGCTATGCGCTGTTGAAATGTCAAGTTTGCTTGTTATGCAGTATTATTGCACTAATGGTTGATATATAAACCCTCTCCCATCAGTGTGTAATAGCTTCACATTACTATAACAAAATACTCAAGACAATTAACTTCTAAGAAAAAAGGTTTATTTTGAATCATAGTTGTAGAGTTTCCGGTCCAAGATTGGGCAGCCCCATTGCTTTGGATCTCTGGTGAGGATGGCACATCACAGCAGAAGCAAATGGCAGAAGAAATCACTTACATCATGAACCAGGAAGCAGAGAGCAAGAGGATAGGTGAGGTCCTACAATCCCTTTCAAGGGCATATACCCAATTACTTCAGGACCTTCCATGAAGCCCCACCTCTCAAAGATCCACAGCACTTCCCAATGGTACCATGCTGAGGACCAAGCCTTTAACATGTGGACCTATCCAAACCATAGCAGCCTGCCTAATTATTGTGAAGACCATCTGTATTAGCCCTCTGTGTATGCTGCAACAAAGTACTACAAACTATGTGGCTTAAACAATAGAAATTTATTTTCTCAGTTCTGGGAGGTAGAAATCCAAAATCAGTGATGGCCAGGTTGTTTTCTTCTGAGGGCTATAAGGGAAAATCAGTTCTGCCTCTCTCCCAGCTTTTGGTAGCCTCAGGCATTCCTTGGCTTGTTGATGGCACTCTCCTTGTATGTGTCTTCATATCATCTGCCCTCAATATATATCTTTCTGTTCAAAATTTCCCTTTAATATTCATTTTTTAATTTTAGGTGGACACAACATCTTTATTTTTATTTGTATGTGGTGCTGAGAACTGAACCCAGCTATCCCTTGAGCCACATCCCCAGCCCCCAAAATTTCCTTTTATAAGGACATCAGCCACATCATATTAGGGCCCGCCCTAAGGACTGCATCTTATCATTGGCAAAGATACTATCTCCAAATTAAGTCGCATTTGCAGGTACTAGGGGTTAGAACTTCAATATTTTTTTTTTTTTTTGAGAACACAATTCAATCTTTAATACCATTCCAGATGTTTTTCTGGGGGGTGGAAGGAAGATATAAGAGTGGAAAGGTCTAATGACCTTTCAGCTAATGGAAAATTGAAGAGGTCATGTTATTATATAGCTATAGAAGCAGTGAATGGGATTAGGCTTTGCTGTGTCTTCTAAATGGTATTTTATTGGGCATTTGTAGTAAATCACCTTTACCTCTGCCCATCCCTTAAACTAGGATGTATGTGCTTTCTTTATAGCTTTTGACTTATTAAGCCTACACTTCCTCTTCATGCCTCTATTTCCAGGAGCCCTCCTAGTGCCCTATTGCTTTGGGCTGATGTTTTATGCTGCTTTTTTTCTCCTAAAGATGTTGCTCACATGTTCTTTCCTTGACACACTGCCCTGAATATATCTGACCCCCTACACAGAGGCTGCAGCATAAGTGCTGCTGAAAGCTGTTCTAGTACATCAGAATGGAATTGTATAACCTCTAATCTTTCCTCTTATTATTCTTTGCATTTTTAATAAACCTGCAAAAGATCCAAGCACCAACTAAAATTTGTTCCAGTTTTTACTCTCCACAGAAATAAACAAACTTACCTAAGCCCATGAAATCAAAGCACAACCCAGGCTTCAGTAAATTGCATGTTTAGTTGAGTAAAGAGTATAATCCCTTATCCTGTGTTTAGAGTCCTCAGTGTGCAATGTCTGCACACTGAACAGGGTCTGCATCCTTTCAGAATCACAGAGACTTGAAAATGTCTGCACTGCTCATTGCTTCAGTCTTCAGTAATGGACCTCTTATCTGTCACCACTGCTATGGATATCAGTCCCAGATTAAAAGTTTTGGTTTTGGGGGGTTGTGCTGGAGATTGAACCCAGGGCCTCTGATGCTCTACGTAAGTGCTCTACCATGCAACTGCACCCAAGCCCTTCCTTTTAAATAATATCCATAAGAACATTTCTAGCCATTGGAAAATAAACAGGAACTCATTTTAGCAACTATTATGGCAATATTTATTGCTTTTGAAGCCACTTATAGTTAAAACACAAATAGAATTAAGGACAAAAATCACATGATTATCTCAATAGATGCAGAAAAAGCATTTGACAAAATCCAATACCCATTCTTGTTTAGAACACTATAGAGAAACTAGGAATAGAAGGAACTTACCTCAACATTGTAAAGATTATATATGACAAACACAAGGCCAATATCATATTGAATGGAGAAAAACTTAAAAAGCATTTCCTCTATAAATAGGAGCAAGACAAGGGTGCCCACTCTCTCTCATCACTCCTATTCAACTTAGTCCTGGAAACTCTGCCAGAGCAGTTGGGCTAGACAGGGAAAGTAAAGGGATACAAATAAGAAGAGTTCAAATTATCTCTGTCAACATACATAAATCAAATACTTTCCTATACTGAATCTGCTGAAAAAGAATTAGGCAAAATAATGAGTTGTAATGCATTCTGCTGTCATATACAACAAATTAGAATTAAAACAAAAAAAGAATTAAGCAAACTATCCCACTCACAATAATCTCAAAAAAAAAAAAAAGAAAAAAAAAAAACACTTGGGAACTAATCTAATGGAGAAGTGAAAATGCCCAATAAAATACCATTTAGAAGACACAGCAAAACCTAATCCCATTCAGTGCTTCTGCAATAACAACTAAAGAACACTAAAGAAAGAAATTGAAGACCTCAGAAGATGGAAAGACCTTCCATGCTCTTGCATAGGCAGAATTAATATTGTCAAAATGGTCATACTATCAAAAGTAATACACATATTCAGTGTAATCCCCATCAAAATACCAATGACATTCTTCACAGAACTGCAAAAAGGAGTTCTAAAATTCATTTGGAAAAATAAAGAGAGCCAGAATAGACAAAGCAATCCTGAGCAAGAAGAATGAACCAGGAGGCATCACAATACCAGACCTTTAACTATACTACAGAGCTATAGTAACAAAAACAGCATGGTACTGACACCAAAACAGACATGAAGACCCATGGAATAGAAGACACAGAGACAAACTCACATAAGTATAGTTATCTGATACTAGACAAAGGTGCCAAAAACATTTGTTGCAGAAAAGATAGCCTTTTTAACAAATGGTGCTGGGAAAACTGGATATCCATATGTAGAAGAATGTAACTTGACCACTATCTCTCACGCTGCACAAAAGTCAACTCAAAATGGATCAAATACCTAAGAATTAGACCAGAAACCCTGCACCTATTAGAAGAAAACATAGGCCCAACACTTCAACACATTGGCACAGGCACTAACATCCTTAACAAGACTCCCAAAGCATAAAAATTAATAAATGGGACGGTATCAAATTAAAAAACATTTTGCACAGCAAAGTAAACAATTCAGAATGTGAAGAGAGAGCCTAGAGAATGGAAGAAAACCTTTGCCACCTGCTGCTCAGATAGATAAAGAACTCAAAAACTTAACACCAAAAAAAGAAAAACCCTAAATAACAAATGGGCAAAAGAACTAAACAGAAACTTTTCAGGAGAAGAAATACAAATGGCCAGTAAATATATGAAAAAATGTTCAATAACTCTAGCTGTCTGAGAGATGCAAATCAAAACTACATTGCGATTTCATTTCACTTCAGTCAGAATGGCAAACATCAAGAATACGAATAATATGGGCTGGGGTTGTGGCTCAGTGGTAGAGCACTCACCTAGCCTGCATGAGGCACTGGGTTCGATCCTTAGCACCACATAAATGTAAAATAAAGATATTGTGTCCACCTAAAACTAAAAAATAAATATTAAAAAAGAAAATAGAAATAATAAATATTAGTGAGTATGTGCAGGGGAAAAGGTACATTCATATTATTGTTCATGGGACAGCAAATTAGTCTGGAAAGTAGTATGGAAATTCCTCAGAAAAGTAGGTATGGAACCACCATATGACCCAGCTATCCAACACCTTAGTATACATCCAAAGATCTAAAATCAGCATATTATAGGGATATAGTCACATCAATGTTTACAGCAGCACAATTCACAATAGCCAAGTTATGAAGCATCTCAGGTGCCCATCAATAGATGAATGGATCAAGAAAACATGGTGTGTGTGTGTGTGTGTGTGTGTGTATATATATATATATATATATATATATATATATATATATATATATACATACATACATACACAATGGAGTATTACTCAGCCATAAAGAAGAATAAAATTATGGCATTTGCCAGAATAAAGATCAGCGGAGTAAAGGAAGGGGATTGAGGGGGAGGGAGGAGAGACAGGATAAGGGAAGAACAGTGGAATGAATCTGACCTAACTTCCCTATACACATACATGAGTTTTACCTTTATGTATATCCACAAGGCACTAATTTAAAAAAAAAAAAAAAAACAAAACTATAAGTAAATAGCAGAAAGACTAGTAAAGGGAAGGGAACAGGGAGGGAGGAGGGAGAGAAAGAGGAAGGTACAGGGAACTGAATTAGAGCAAATTATATTCCATGTTTTTATAGTCATGTCAGAATGAATCTTAATGTTATGTATAAATAAAAAACTAAATTTAAAAAAGGGGGAAAAATCCGCAATTCTTCATGCCTTGGCTTTCTGTATTTTTTTTGCAATGCAACCCATCTGATTTTCCACTGACCAATACTCAAAGTATAGTCCACAGACCAGCTGCATCAATGTCCACAGATAAGATGAAAAATGCAGACTGCTGGGTCCTGCCCCAGACTTACTGAATCCAACTTCTTTTAATGTGCTCTTCAAGTAGTTCTCGTATGCACTCAAGTTAGGAAACCACTGCTCTAATTTTTCTCTTCCTGTACCTAGATGGCACAAAAACTTTTCTTTAAGCAGAACCTGAAAAAGCCCTCAACCACTTTTTTCATAAAACTAATTGAATAGCCTTTTAATAGGATCCTATCTTCAAATTTGAAATATTAGAACAATATGGGGCTCTTGGCCTTAAATCAAGTCCTCAGACTTCCCTCTCATTCTCCATCCATCTTTTTTTTTAACATTTATTTTTTAGCTGTAGGTGGACACAATACCTTTATTTTATTTATATACAGTGCTAAGAATTGAACCCAGTGCCTCACAATCAAGGAAAGAAAGAAAATAAAAGACTTCATGCTTGGTAATGTCTTAGCAGCAGATCAAGCTCAAGCACAATCATCTAACAGCAAAGACAGTGGAGCATATGAAGCAAGTTCTTTCCTCAGGGCCTTTTATCCCTAAGCCAGTAGGATCCACAAGAGCCTGAGAGTAGCTGGAAGGTGAACTGTCACACCATCCTCTTACTCTTGCTGGGTCTCCCTTTTTTATTTCTCCTACAGCAGATGTCATGGGCAGAGCCCTACTCCTCTGGCCTTCATGATCTCTATTGGAAGCTCCTATAGCTATGGTTTCTTTTTTGTGTAGCAGACAGTTGGAAAGCCTCAAAGACACAATTTAGCCACTAGAACTTCTGCAGCTTCAGGAACATGTCTCTTATGGTAGATCTTAAAGCAGCAGGCATGCTTTTCTTGGGTGTCACACAGGTCCCTTGAGCCTTATTCCTGCTAGATTTTTGGTTGTGCCCAAAATTCTCACAAGCATTTCTCTCAAGCAGATGGGAAACCATATATCTGTGCCAAGAGTACCCCCCCACTAGGTTTTTTTTTTCAAATGTTTAATATTTTATTTGGAAACAACTTGGTTGCAACAAAAACTTCAGTGAATTCAACAGATATAATACCTATATTATAAAGAGATATAGATATATATTAGTAGATACTTTTTTAGTTGTTGATGGACCTTTATATTATTTATATGTGGTGCTAAGAATAAAACCCAATGCCTCACACATGCTAGGTAAGCGCTTTACCACTGAGCCACAACCCCAGACCCACAAAACCTGTATTAAATTGAGACTACTGTCTGTATTCTAATTTGCCAGTTGACAATAGTCTCATGAAAGTGTCCTTTACAGCATTCTCCCCTCCAATATAGGACTTAGTTTAGGATCAGGTGTGACACTTGTCATGCCTCTTTAGTCTCCTTTAATCTGAGAATTTTTCACATTCTTTTTGGTTTAATCTCCAGCAACACACATATCTTTGAAGAGCGCACTGGGACTTTTTCTTAATAGACTGTTTCTCATCTGGTGTCTAAAGTTTCCTCATAGCTGGGTTCAGGTAATGGATTCTTAGCTAAACACTGCATAAGAGGTGACAGATCCTTCTCAAACTATCACATTTGGAGGCACAGGATATCCACTTGTCCCTTGGATATGTTGATTCTGGTCACCTGGTGTGTTATTCAGTTTCTTATCATTATGACCAAAATACCTGACAACAACAACTTAGAGGAGGAAATGCTTATTTGGGGCTGTTTCAGAGGTTCAGTCCATTGTTGGCTAACTCCATTGCTCTGGGACCAAGATGGGGCAGAATATCATGAAGAAAGGTATGACAGAGGAAAGCTTCTCAATTCATGGAAGCCAGGAAGCAGAACACAAGCCTGGGTAGCCAGGGACAAAACATAACCCCCAAAGGCATACAAATAACCTTCTTCCTCTAGTCATGCCCCACCTGCCTACAGTTACCACCCAGCAGTCCATTCAAATTATTAATCCATCAAATGGATTGATCCACTAATGAGGTTACAGCTCTCACAATCCAATCATTTCACCTCTGAACCAAAATCCAAATGTCTCTTCCTTTCTACCAAGATGCACCATCTCTGCAGGCATGAAACACTTCAACAGACATAAAGAGATATGGGGTGAAGATTATATAATAAGACTGGAGAAAAATTGAAACACTGAGTGTGAAAGGTACAGCCAATGCAGGAGATATGTTGACAGCTCCTCTTAGCATTGAGAGGATAGATGGAGGAAAATTTCAGGTAGCAAATTAAACCCAGACAAAAACAGAGAGCAGGGCAAGGGAGAATATCTAGAAAGTAAATGATATGAAATATATACAGAGTTGTATGTTTAGTCAGCATCACTTGGCATGAATGTAAGTTACCACCATCATTAACCAAGATATAAAATGATTTTAGAACAAAGTCAAGACACAAGGATTTCCTAATAGGTAGAACTAGAAATGATCTCTAATAAGGTTAACTCTAGGGTCAAAGTCAATGTCTGCAGAGACCTGCCCCTTGCATGTCTTTACTATGGTGGATATTCCATCTTTGGGGAAATGGGGTGAAGAGACCACCCAAACCTCCCTCTCTTGGATACTGGAGGTCTGCTTTCAAAACAGGATTGTTCAACCTGCCTCTTTACACAGGAGGGACCCTGATTCATTTATTCTGTTACAAAGTTGCAGAGAAGAGCCTATTCCCTAATGCTTCATCATGAAGGAATTGCTTACTGAAATGATCACATGGTTGGTTGTTGCACAGGAAAACTGTCTACATTAATGAGCCAGCCTGAGCATCCCCCGGACCCCCAGATACAAGAGATAAGTATACCTGTCTAGTCACATTAATCATCTGATTTCCCAGGGAAATCACATCCAAGAGTACTCAAACAGCTTTCCAAAAGCACTGGGATATTTCTTGCTCATGTTCTATTTCTCATTTTTGAAATAATGAGTAAAACAGAAATCAGTGGAATGACTGCACCAGGTAATTGAGATTTTAAATGGTTCTGGCTGAGGAGAACTGACCTGCCAGAGTTAATTTGAGGTTCTGACAGAGGGGAGAAGGGACTCAACTACTTTCCTCACCACCCAAATCCAATCAAACAGTGGAAGCATAAAAGTTAAAGGTTCTTAACCTGGGGTATGGACAGAATTCTGTACATCCAAAAACTTAGAGGGGACAACATTTTTATCTTTCTCTTCACTAACCTCTCACTGAAATTTAGCATTTATCTTAAGCATGAACACAGGTAATAACCATGACTTTGTCAACGAGAAGAATCAGATGCCTTATCACATTTTAGTTCCTACGGATTTTATAAATATTTATGCTTATTACAACTTCAAAATTATGGAACTTGACCCACCACTCAATTCAGCTATGTAACAAGTTAATAAAGCAGCCCAAATATTAAGCCATAAGTTTTTTAAATCTAATAACTCATTTTCTTGTAATCCTATGTAATATGTTTTAAAACTTGTTTCTAAGAAGGAACTCTCAGGTTTTGCCAGGCAGCTCCAGAAGGAGCCCAAGGTACAAAAAAAAGGTTAAAAACCCTTGATGGAAGCTTCCATGTTAGAAACTGAGAATGCTACAACCTAGATTTAAATTGTGACTACCATGGGACCCTCAGGCACATTCCACACTTGGACTGCTAGCCTACTCAATGACTGGGCAAGAAAACATAAATGAATTGGTTCATTAACCAAAGACACAACGATGTTAGAGATTATTTGCTACAAAGACACTTAGCAATAGGGTGGGCAACAGGGTGATTGAAGGGAGTCAAGTGTTTCTTCAAGGTCACATAACAGTTCCTATCTGATACACACCTATCAAATAATACAACCCAACCAGCCTCTGAAACAGTGCACACTTAAAATGTTGTTTCAAGAATATATGGTAACATGTCAGCCATGGTGGTGTCCCTCTATAATCCTATCTGCTTGGGAGGCTGAGGTAGAAGGATCCCAAGTTCAAGTTCCAGGCCAACCTGGGCAACTTAGTGAGACCCTGTCTAAAAATACAAAATAAAAAGGGCTGGGGATGTAGCCCAGTGGTAGAGCACTTGCCTAGTATATACAAGGCCCCAGGTTCAATCTCCAACACCACAAAAAGGAACTTGTGCCACTATGAAAATCAGTACACTAGTGTTACCCTCTCTGAGAAAGTCTCACCATAAGGAAAAAAAGGTCAGCTGAAATAAAGCACTTAGAAATCAAAGAGTTGGTTGATGGACCAGACTTTGGGTAGCATTGCTCTGATGCCTCAAACAAAGGCCAATGTACATAGGACACAACACCCCCCACACACAACTCCCTGCCCTCTTTAAAGAGTCAAGGGAACAAAATGCAACTGATTAATTTATTGACAGATGGTAGAGAGAAATGCAAACTCTTGTGTCAGCAACAGTTAATGCAAGCAAGGACGTGACTTACTCAAACTGCACAGAAAGGAACAGAACATTTTATTTTGACATCAACAGTGCTTCAGCCCATTAAAAACACCTTCAATCCAGCCTTCTACCAGCCCAATTGGATGATCATTAATCAAGTTTTATAAATATTCAATCACATTTCCAAGAGAAAGCAGCATTTCATTTTTTAAATAAATCAATACTTGATATCTGGTGATGTGTTGAATAGAATTTAAACTATAGCCATGTTAGTCTTGTCTTTCATTAAAAAAGCAGCTACAGGATACAACAGTATATTCTAAAGGAGACCTTAACACTATATAACACTGTAGCCATTAAAATAAGATAACAGTGCTAGATCATTTAACATTTCCTTAAAAGGCAGCAAAAGCCAAGATGAATTTAGTTGTCATTATTCAGTTTGCATGCTTTTGTTTTAAAATAACAACAAAGACATTCAAAATAATCAGACATCATCCTTTCTCCAACACAAAGAAATGGGTTGGATCAGAATTCAATATTATCACCAAAGATAAAAATATCTATCTTTCCATTTCTTTCTTCCCCCTCATACCACTTCCCTTATTTTCTCCCAAATGCATCATCCCGTGATCTGGCACAACCTGATCCACTTAATTTCTTCCTGTCTCAGTTCTTAACAGGACCTGTATCACCAGACTTATTAGTGGATCTGCTGCCTTGGAATCAAGTTAGTCCTGTGTTAGTAATGCACACTCTAATCATATCATATCAAATAGCAGATACATTTGGTTTCTTTTCTAAAATGGAAAGAAAAAACACCTCCATTCTATTGACCTCAAACAGTGTTCTAACAGTAGCAGCAGCATCATTTTAAAATCCTACCCAACATACAGAGCCTTTGCATAGCACTATAGAAGAATTTAAAGGCACAGGAAGACGTCCACCAGTTCCATTTTTAACCTATATGTGTACAAGAAAAGTATGTGTTCAGCTTATCAAGTTTCAATGTGACTCTCTAACTCCTTTTATTCTACCGTATTGTTCCTCATCAATCCAATAAAAAAGAACATTTTTAATATACTATACCATTTAGTCATACCTTGGGGAGAATGTTCTATGGTGACACTAATTATATCTCAACTGGATATTTCATTTTTAATGTTTTGCTTACTATAAATTCACTGTAAATGAAATGATTCCACTGATTAGTATAAATTTTTATAATACAACAGGATTACCATTGCCATCTAATAATCCAAGTCACTATAAATTCCCCTTTACCCAGAATACAAAAGCAAGCTCTAAGTTATGTGCACTTTCTTAGTAGTTTTTAAGTCATTCCTTTTGCCACAGGCCTCTCCATAAACTCTATCATGTAGCTGTGCATCTAAGAATCTTCTCAAAGTTTCATAGCAGCTATCCTAAATGATCTCATTTCTACACTTAATATACCAGTAAGAGTGGGGATAGAAATAGGCTTTAGGCTTTTGACTTTCAACTTTACAGTCAAGCAAAATTTCTTGCTATCCTCAGGTCAACTTTATAAGAAGGAAGTGGTGAATGTAATGGGCTGTGTATCATTTACCACAGTGCTAAATGAAGTCATTATTACTGTTCAAGAAAGGCCCCAAGGCTATCCCATTATAAAGAGATAAATGGTACCAAGTGCTATAACAAAGTAAAAACAGTCCAGGAGATACCTTTGTTCTAAGCCAGAGGGAGGAAGAGGGGACTGGGCTGAAAAAAAAAAAAAAAAAAAAAACAACAACAACAAAACACATGAAATGTCTCCTTTGTTATTTTAATTGAAGCATTGCTATTCATTTTTTAACTTTCTTATAAGCACCAAATTTTGATATCTAAATCCATTTTGGGGGAAAGAAATCAAACCAAGAACTTCCCTCCAGAACAAAAAAATGATGTTCATTCCTCCAAACATCCAAATTTAGGTCTACCAAAACCAAAAAAAAAAAAAAAACCCACACAGAACTAAAAAGTAACAAAAATCACATTCTAAGGGGTCAGTGCACTTCGCAGTCTTTGCTGTACTATCTAATTGCCCTTCAGCTGACTTTCCAAAAATAACACCCTAGCTCATCAAAATATACATTTTCCATTTGCTTTTTTAAATTAAAAATAATAATTAAAAGAAGAGAAACTTTAAGGAGTTCACAATCAATTGCCCGACTCTTTTTAATGTCATGTACAGCATTCAGAGGTCAGGAAAGCTGTTTGCAGCACACATGATTGGGGGATATTCATCTTCAAGGTTTAGCTTTCTTCCAAACAGTGTAAAATACCCACCTGGACTGAGAGTCAAGGAATGCAAGCAGGTAATTCAAGGAGGAACAGGCATCACTTAACATTTGTGTGTTGGCCTACAAATTGGAAGATGAATGAAAACACTTCATGGCTTAGAGCATTGTGATAATGAGAATGAAAGCCTTTGAACAAGGCCACTCTAAAGTGTGAGATTTCTGAAGGGAGCACTAAGTAGACAAAAGGCTAAAGAAATGCACAGATGCTCCTGGGTATCACTACTGCTTACCAGGTCTCACAAAAGGTTTGGGGAATTGGTATGAGGAGGAGAGGAGAGGAGGGGAGGGGAGGGGAAAGTGAGGAAGGCAGAGAGAGGGTGAGCAAGGGGAGAGGGGAAAAAGGGGTAGAAGGAGGGAAAAAGGGGAACCATAGGACTGAAACCTTTTCCCAAATGTTACCAACTGACATCTCAAATGTCTTAAGCATGTGAACACTCACCTGAATGAACAAAAATGTTCCTGTAGCAAATGATAGTCCATACCCTTATAATTATGTAAAAAATGAATCCTAATGTTATGTACAACTAAAAAGACTGAATGAAAAATGTTCCTGAAGGGAAACCCTGAATCAAGCTGAATTGTAGGAGACACTGAATCTTTCTACAGGCCATGGAAGGACATGGCCGCCTCACAAATGAGAGGATCCCCCTCCTCTCATGGAGGACTAGGGAATTCTTGCCTCTTGCCCAGCATCTGGCCTCAGCAGGCTGCCTATGCTCTGCCAGGTTCTGTCACTTCCAGCCTTACCACAGGCTGACAGCGGGAATCCCTGAATGAATGACATAATTTTCCTATGTACATATATGAATACACCATAGTGAATCCCACCATCGTGTACCTCTACAGAATGGGGTCCTAATTAGAATAACATATAGTCCATGCTTGTATAATTATATCAAAGTGGACTCTACTGTCATGTATAAATAAAAAGAATTTTAAAAAGAATGAATCCTGGGCTGGGGATGTGGCTCAAGCGGTAGCGCGCTCGCCTGGCATGCGTGAGGCCCGGGTTCGATCCTCAGCACCACATACAAAGATGTTGTGTTCACCAATAACTAAAAAATGAATGTTAAAAAATTCTCTCTCTCTCTCTCTCTCTCTCTCTCTCTCTCTCTCTCTCTCCCCTCTCTCTTTAAAAAAAAAAAAGAATCTCTCCCCTCTCTCTTTAAAAAAAAAAGAATGAATCCTTAATCACTTAATTTTTTAATCATATAAAAAAAACTGCTGTCACAGGAACCTAGGTTCAGCCATAGTCTGCCTACTTTTTAGAAAAAGGAAATACAGCGCAAATTTCCAACAATGATGCTCTAATTTTGGTTTCTCTCCATGTTCTTTCCTTTGTGATTGGGACTAACTTAAGTGGAACTCATGGAGAATACCAGCATTAACTCTGCACTCCCAGCATTATTTCAGCTCTCGATTTCTACTGCAATTAGCAGCAAGTGTAGAAACTAACATTAAAGACTGATGATTTAAATATGAGTAAAGTGAGTGTCTCTAGGATTTTTATCTGCCACAGGTGGGGCAGCATTTTACACTAGAGCATTATGGGTGCACACAAGTTCCCTGGAGGACTGGTGAAACAGTTCGCTGGCCCCAGCTCCAGCACTTCTGATGGGGCAGCTGGTCAGGGTGGGATATGATAATCTGTATATATACCAAGTTCCCAAGTGACGTGACAGGTCTGGGACCACCTTTGAAAACCTGTTTTTTGGACCAGTGGTACTTGATAATTAAAAGCACCTGGCAAACTGTGGCAAGCCACACCCAAGAGTCTCTAAAAGAATGACCCAGAAATCAGTTTTTTTTTTAAAGCTCTCAGCTTAGTTTATATACCACAGATCTATTTGTTTATTACTAGGATTTAAAATATTAAACTAGCACAGGATTGACTTGGGGGTTCTGATCTGACAACACAATGTCACAATCAAAGGATACAATTCCAAGTATGAAGGGACACAGACGATCTCCTTTGAGAATTCCACAGGACAATAGAGGCGCCCGAGCTGTTCTTCATAGAGTGACAAGGCTTCAGTCAAATTAACACAGTTCCCCTAAATCAAAGAGAGAAAAGCAAACAATGGGATTCTTGAGTCCCAGTCATTAGAATGTCTCTAATAAAAGAGAAGAATTCTAGCCTGAGATAAAAGTTCATCTTTAAAAATGAGATAAGGCCTCTGTACTTTCACAAAATGCACAGGATTCTATTTATAGACTTATTAGCTCATTCTCCTTCTACTTCATTTACCAAGCTATTTCAAATTATTAGAGTATGAAGTAATAGAAAGCAGTGAGACCAATTTCTCATTAGTGACACAGTTCACTGTATCTGCACCATGCAATTTAGCAAAGATTCATACACATAACTCATTCAAAGTAAATTTTTTCAATAATGGTCACCACTGTGTAGAAAATGAAGTATTAAAAAAGACAGTGTTCTTGCTTTCCAAATGGTTTAAACTACAACACTAAGAATCTAAAATGTTGACAAGGAACTACATTCACAGTTCATGCTTCTTTCCCCAAAATCTGTGATTTATCTTAAAGCATATGACAACAAAAGTTTATTCAGGATATATGCTAAGGATATCTGCCCCCTTGATTGCACTCTTTATCAAAAACTTTCTTCATTGTCATAACTTTTCTTCCCTTTTTGGTCACCACTTTTTCAGTCTCCCTAGCAGCTAGGGATGGTCAATGAGATAGATAGTGGAAGTCTGCTAGGAAAACTTTAGATTCTAAACATAGAGGGAGTGATCTGCCACTTCAACTCTCTTCCAGTCTATAACCTGGATGTGACATTTGGGGCTGCAGTAGCCATCCTATGTTCACGAAGGAAAAAGGGTGAAGAGAATCAATGACTAAATCTGCCTACCTCAAGAGCAGTGCTTTGCAATCTTTAATGTGCATATAAACCAAAGGGGATTCTGTTAAAATGCAGATTTTGATTCACTAGTTCTGGGATATGGTTTATCATCATTACAGCAAAATCACCACCACTCTCCGCCCAGTGATTTTCACTTTGGATTTAGAAAACAAGATGGGTATATTTAATATCACCTACAATTTTTTAACCATTGAAGTTCTTAACATTCAGAATACCACTGAATCTGTATATTAACTCCATTTCTTCTTCACAAGAATTATACTATTGATTTGCCTCAAAATAGCCAAGTACGATGCAAGGCAAAATAATATACAAACAAAGGCACCCATAATGTGAGAATTTCTGAGAATGGCATTTCAAAACCAACCAGCTAGCCAGCCAGTCAGCCGTGGACAAAAGGTTAGAACTATTCCAAGAGCTGGCCTTGGTGGTTTTAACTTAGCACATTCGCTCAGCATGACGTTGCCATTCAGTGCCAGCCTGTTTAATAACACATCATCTAGGGTCATGCAGTGGGATTTGGCCAAAGTGTCCTTCACCAGCATATAATTTGGTTTCAACATCAAGTTCACCATGAGAGCGTATAAACACCACACGTGTAATTTACGACTCATAAATAGAAAATGCTACCAGATGTTTTTAGAGCACATCACCACTAGGGAAGCTGCTATAGAATGGAAATGCCACCAAGGTGCACAGCTGAAGGGTTTTCTTTTCCATCTTAAAACTGACACCACACTCTCGCTTTAGAGAGGACACATGGGAGGACCTCCTTATAGAGAATGTGGAAAGGAAATGGGAAAGCTTCAATTTGTTCTTTCCCAACACTGCCAAGAAGCAATTTTTAAGAAGGAAAAAAAAGAAACTCTCCACAAATAGAAACCTACCCCCCAAAATAACATGATACACATTTTACTTTGCTGTCTACTTAAATAGAACACTTTTTCTTTTATTTTTAAGACACACAGGGCATGCAGAATGGAAACCAAAAATAGCAAAAAAACAAATGCCCCTTAAGGATGAGAGAAAGAGATGAGACAATAGGTAGGAACATAACTAGGGGTTAAACTTCAATTCTATAGCTTCGGCTGCTTGTCCCATGTTACATGTGACAATTTACTTTTTTTATTTTATAGATTTCTGTATTGTTTGTACCTTTTAAAGGTAAGTTAATTATATATTATTTCTTTTTTAATATTTTTTTTTTAGTTTTAGGTGGACACAATATCTTTATTTTATTTTTATGTGGTGTTGAGGATCGAACCCAGCAACCCGCGCATACCAGGCGAGCGTGCTACTGCTTGAGCCATAACCCCAGCCCTAGTATATGTTATTTCTGTAATGTATAAAAAGAAAACTGAAGAACACATCCTTGACATGCCTTTTAAAATCAGGTTCAAAAGCAAGCAAAACTAAGTTATATAGGAAATTACAAGTATGTGAACCATCTATAAAGAAAATATAAGAAATTTTTAAAAATGATACTAAGGATGGATTACTTCCAAAAGCAGCAAGTATTAGGCAGGAATATAGTTTGCATAAAGAGTACTGGTAATGCCCAGTTCAAGTTGGGTAGAGTGGTCAGGTGTCTGCTATTATTTCACACAGCATAATTTTACACTTATTTTTTATGCATCAAATAGCCTATCATTTTAAAAATAGGGTTAGGGGAAAGAAGGCATGTGTTCAAGTCCCAGAACCTTCCTCCTAATCCCATGAGAACAATTCCTCTACAATTTTACTTCTGACAGCCCCACCTGGACCAGCTCAATTCCCACAAAACATTCCCCAGCTTCATGGCATGCTACTAAAGGCTGCCTTCAAGCAGTAAGGTGACATCACAAACTTTCAATGTGATACAAGCCATTCTGGGCAGGAACATTTAGCTTTTGTGAATCACTATACAACCTATACAGCACTTTTATCCCATCCTTAAACTTACACTCCAGTTCTAAGCTGCACACTTCAGCAAGCAGAGTAAGCATAGCAATAAATTAAGGGTATTGCCCAAGCATATCACTCTGCAGTTTAAAGAAAAATCAAGGGCTGAGGGTATAGGCTTGCCTAACATGCATGAGGCATGAAGCCCTGGGTTCCATTCCCAGCACCAAAACAAATAAACAAACAAAAGCCTTCACTGGTAAGTATATCAATATATCCTCAATTAGGCTACCCTGCTTCTTGACTAGTCTTCAGCTTCCTGAAAGGCCTGCACACTTCATTCCATATGAATCTCAGGATATGGCACATTTCACTACTGGATTTACTCCATGTTCCCCAAAATGGATATCACAAAACGAGATCACTTTGTATTTCCAACTATAATAAACATAGAGACAGAAAACATGTTGTAATATATCTTCTGGAAAATTCTTGCAAAACAGCAAACCCCTGAGCACATAATACCTGTGATTTTTGAAATAAGTCAATTGGCCAAGGCAAGTTATCAAAGCCTAGATAATAAATATTTATGACTGGACTGGTATTCTAATTAAGCATTTCTATTAGTCTCCCATACTAAGATACCAGTTCTCTATAGGAGTCAGTCTACCAGTCAAATGTTCAGGATGAAGAAAACAGTCACATTTCCTTTCCAACACCACCTGTTATCTATTATAAACTGACTGTGGGGATCCATTTTTTTTTTCAATCTCCATAAAAAAAGTTTTTCTTTTTGCCATTTTGAGACAGGATCTCACTAAGGTGCCTCAGACTTGTGATCCTCCTGCCTCAGCCTCCCAAGTTGCTATGATCACAGGCCTTAAATTTGCAATCCTCTTGCCTCACCCATTATTGATGTATGCCATGCCACCTGGCTTTTTTTTTTGGGGGGGGGGGGGTCTGGTTTTAGTTAAACATCTTTCTTTAACTTAAACCTGCATGAGCATTCTATTTGCAGAACCATGAAAGAAAAAATGGTACAAATATGCCCTGCTTAAGAAATTCCACTCACAAAAATGCCCAATTCACTGAATCTGGGTTGCTTTTATAATAAGAAGTCTTTGAGCAGCTTTCACTGTAGATATCCTATAAAACAGAGGTCAGCAAACTTCCTCTGTAAATAGCCATACAGAAAATATTTTAGGCTATGCAGACCATAAGGCCACCCCCACAACTACTCCTTGCTGCCATTGTAGCACAGAAGCAGCCATAGACACTATGTAATGAATGGGCATGACTGTGTGCCAAGAAAACTACAAAAGCAGCAGAAGGCCATAGTTTGCAGACCCTTAGTCTAAATAGAATCAAATTTAGAATGTGTTAAAAAATCACTTCTAAATATCAGGAGATAAATTATCCACTTATAGGTAGTTATATACTCGCCTCAAAGCTTTGCAACTCTTTCACCAAGTGCAGAGACAGGATGAATCACTACATGCCTGTAAGCATTGCACACAGTGGGAAGTGCGAGAAAACAGAATAGGCTAGAGTCTGAGTTGAGGTGTTTCAAAGTTATATTATTCATCTCAGATCCCATAAAAAGTCCAGGGTTGGGTAGGGTCTGGAGGTAGGAACCTTCCCAGGAAAATATAGACCTCTATCTGTTATCGATGGTGAAACATATTAACCTTTTTTTAAAGCCATTGATCAATGGGTACAAAGTTAACAGTAAGATTGGAGCAAGAAATTCTGGTATGCTACTGCATAAAATGGTGACTATGGATAACAAAACTATACTACACATTCTAAAAAGCTAGAAGTAAAGGATTCAGAATGGTCTTTACCATAAAGAAATAAGAAACATTTGAGGACACAAAAATACTTACTGATTAAAACATTATCCCATCTATATTCATGTACTGAAACATCACCTGGTACCTCATTAATATAACAATTTTTATAGGTTTATGTCTTTTAAACAATTTAAATTTTTAATTAAAAAGTAGCACATATGACTTAACAAATAAAGTACATATTTTTTAGTGAAATGAGTTCCCAAGATCTAAATACAATATATTATTACTTTGTAAAGTTGTTTACATATACAGAGTCATGTGATTAGGACTGTGGATATATGGTAGAATATGAAATACTGTTTATGATAGTGTTTATGCTTTAAATAGTAAACCTCTTATGTCAGTATAAACAAAAGTCAGGGTAGTGGGGATTTTTTTCCTGTAAACCCAGAAGAAGCCAGAGACAAGAGTGCAATACTAGGTTCTCTGTATGTATATGTATATGTGTGTGTGTGTGTGTGTGTGTGTGTATATATAGATAGATAGATAGATAGATAGATAGATAGATATACCTTCAACGTTCATTGAGAATTAAAAATTCACTAGAGAATGAGAAAAACACCACAGTTTGCTTCCATCTGGTGGCAGCAGCTCATACTACAGGCAAAGCTATTATTAAGTGTATGTTGCTAAATGGGCTTTTCAACCAAAACTGTCCTACAGGATGAGGGGAGAGGGAAAAAAAGAACCACAATCTGTGTCTCCATCTGGTGGCAGCAGTTCATACTACAGCCAAAGACTAGGGTTGACAAATAAGGATAAATCTTGAGTGTTGCTATGAACTGATTAATTCTCAAGAGATGACAGGTCAGGAATTTAGAAACTTACTACTTGAAAAAATATCACCCAGTGACGTTGTTCTATCATTAAAAGACATAAATTTTGATAATACACATTCAACCTTCAAAATATAAAATTCTTATTCGGAGTCTTAGGAGGAAAAAAAAAAAAAAACTTGAGTAGCCTACCTGTGTAAAATATTTCCCATCCTGTTTCAATACTTTCATTGAGAGGTCAAGAATCAATCTGAGAAACTCCCATGTGGAATCTGAATGTTAAAAAAATTAAATTTTATAAGTACGGGTTTGCATCAAAAATATCTATCACCAAATATTCACTCTAGTACTCAATAATACAAAAACAGGAAGGAAGATCCATGAGCTTGAGACCCACTATTAGAGGGTTTGTTCATGAACAATAATGCAACAGTCATATAGTTAGTCTTACATGCACACACACATAAATTCCAAGGTCAAAATCAAATTTGTATCTACTTAGCATTGTTCTCAAACCACCAAAAAAGATTTGACATAGGACGTCAAGACTATTGATCAGTGGTAAAGTGCTTATGTAGCCTGCAAGAGCCCTGGGTTTCACTGCCAATAACCTCCACAATGCACCCAAGTAAAAAAAAAATTCCACACAAAGGTAATTGTTGAAATCTAAAACTGCTTCAAAGGGGGAAGTAGCAACATTGGGAGAAAAATGCAAGGATCATCAGATTGGGACCCCATTCTGCAAACTCAGCCAGTAAATCAAGTTTACAGAAAAAAAAACATTAATAGAAAACACAAACTAGCAGCAATTGGAGGCATGTGGTTTGAGGAGAATTGTCTCTTGTGTTGCTTAGAAAGATTATCAGTTTGTCCCATTATAGGTAAAAACACATTATTTAAATAAAATATCAAATAATTTAATGTCTCCGTATTGTGATTATGGGCCATTTCACTTAATGTTTGTTTCAAATGACTGAATTAATTCATTTAAAGGCAGAACAGGAATTAAAGCCAAATCCGAATCCAGCCATCTTTCCACCATGGCCCTCAGTTTAACTCCATTTAAGAAAATGAAATAGGGGCTGGGGCTGTAGCTCAGTGGTAGCGCGCTAGTCTAGCATGCATGAGGCACTGGGTTCGATTCTCATCACCACATATAAATAAATAAAAAATAAAAGTCCATCAACAACTAAAAAATATTTTTAAAAAAAAAATGAAAGAACTAGACAATCTCTAAAATCCTTTCACCTTCACAAAGTGCCAGGAGAAAACATTTCCATTAATAGTTATCTTGGTTAAAAACAAAACACAATCTACCTTCTTCTGGAGATGTGGAGATTGGAACAGCTGTCAAATCATTAATCACATAATCAAACTCTCTCCCTTCTTTGGCGTACCTCTTCAGTACTGGAATACAGTCTTCTATTAGAACCTTCCAGAGATAATAGGATTATACAAGTGAGCCAATACATGTGGATGTAATTAAACAACATTTATAGAGGAAGGGGGAAAATACAAGCCGGAGATTAGATCCACAGCACCTGCCACACAAAAATAGACCTTCATCCATGTTTGTAATGGCAAAAATAAGTGTTCATTATATGCCTCATACGCCTTCTCATTTCAACTAAACGACAATTCTACAAGGCCTGTTATCATCACCATTTTACCAATGGAGAAAGTGACTTAAGAGAGGTTACACCCAAAACCACCCAATAAACAGACAAAAAGTACACCAAGAACTATCTGAAAGCCAAGTTCATATTTTTAACTCTGATCCTGACTCCCTCTCCTAATACTATCTGAATTTTCTTCTAGTTTTTTTTAATTTATACTAAACACTGAATGACTTCATGGCTTATTAATTCTTGCATCTTAAACTATTAACCTATGGTTTCTGAAATATTGAGTACTACAGATAATTAAGCCATTTCATAAATATCAACTTCCACCACAGAAAAGTCATCAAGAGTGGAGAATAGTAGTTAAAGGCTGAAATTTTCAGACAGATCCTGTATAGTAAATATAGTAGACTCCCCCTTATATGCAGTTTCACTAGGCATGGTTTTAATTACCCTTGGCCAACCTCAGTCTGAATGTATTAAATGGAAAATTCCAGAAATAAACAATTTGTAAGTTTTAAATTGTGTGCTGTTCTCATGATGAAATTTCACATCACCCTGTGCAGGACATAAATCATCCATTCGTCCAGAGTATATATTACTACTAGTCATTTAATAGCCACTTAGTAGCCACCTCAGTTATCAGACTATTATAATATCGCAGAGCTTGTGTCAAAGTAACCCTTATTTTGCTTAATATGGCCCCAAAGCACAAAACCAATGGTGCTGGAATTTTGTTACAGTATGTTATTACTGCTGTTCTACTTTATTAATAATACCTATTATTAATCTTACTCTACATAGCTTATAAATTCAATCTCATCATAAGTATATACATATATATATATATATATATATATATATAGAGAGAGAGAGAGAGAGAGAGAGAGAGAGAGAGAGAGAGAGAGAGAGACATGGTATATATAGAAATCTGTACTACCTACAATTTCAAGCATCCACTAGGGATCTGGAATCATATTCCTCCAGAATAAGAGAGGACTAATAAATTTTGGGTTTGCCTCATCTTTGAAATACTGAAGCTATATGCTGAGGACACACCTGGGTCTAAGTAAAACCCTGAAAGAGACAGGAGTTATTCTCCTCATCTGTTGTTTTCCTAATTACAAAAAAAAAAAAAAAATCGCATGTACCAAGTCAGAAATCAAAAGTGTGCCACAATTCCCTATGATGACATCCTGTAGTTTTTAATCAGTCATAATTTTAAAAGAATTTTACTGTCCTATTGTTTTATGACTTGTCTCAATGCATCAGAATAGTTCAAGAAGGCAAAGGTGACGTACTAACAGCATCTTATAATCTACATATTAATCTCATTTGTCATAATTTTCACAGTCATATAGATTCTTATACTCACACACACCTAAACACAAATGTGTTCTGTTTTGTAAAACCTGAATCACATACATCATTCTCAACTTGGACATTTTTGTCTAACATTGTTTTTATATCTTTATTATAATAATTGTATTTCTATATAATGAATTTTAAGATTATGCCATTTCACTAAAAATGTTCTACTCTTGTGATCACCAAGCCTTGGCCTCTATGAACATAACAAACTTCCTTCTCCTGATGCCTTCATCTGTGAGCTGGGTGCTCAAACACTGGGTTAGTAAGGTAATCAGCCACATGTGTTTTAAGTTTTCAGTTTTGGAAACAACTCATGTTCCAACCAACAATGCCTGCAAACCACAATTTCCTTGCATCCTCCCTAGCATGGAGTACTGTCCTAAATTTTGCCAAGTTGCTTGCTAATGTTTCCAAAAAACTTCCTGGGTCATCAACAGGGGTAAGCATCTTGAAGTATTTTGAAAAGTCATTTGACTTTATCCTCTTCTAAAAAGTACCAGTTCATATTCTTTATACTTTTTAAATTTAGCTAACTTCATTTGTAAATTTTAAGTGGTAAGGACTCTTTTTTATTAGTCATGGGATCAAAACCCTATCATATTTGTTACCAGTACTTCTCTAGTCTTGTCTTTTGGCTTGGTAATGCCAAAAAAACAGCATCCACAGTTTCTGAATGTCTTTTCTTAAAATGTTTCCCAATTCTAAATTTTCATAAATCTATTGATCTGAAATTCCTCCTTCCATGGTTTCTAGGGTTAGCTAACTTTGTTCTCATGCAGATGGTTAGCCCACTATGGCTTATTAAATCAATTAAACCTCCTTTTCCCAAATGAACTGAAACGTATCTTATATCTTAGTTCATGTACTACAGATCATGTACTAACACTATGTGTAGGGATACACACCCAAATATGCAAGTTTCTGTTTCATTCCTCTAAACTATGTCTAATCCTATGACATATTTCCTATCTGAATACTGTGACTTAAATTAGCAATCAATAGGGGCTGGGGTTTGACTCAGTGGTAGAGCGCTCACCTAGTATGTGCGAGGCCCTGGGTTCGATCCTCAGCACCACATATAAATAAATAAATTAAATAAAGATATAAAAAAATTAGCAATCAATAGGATAAGTCTCCCTTCACTATGATTATTTTCCAAAATCTTCTTGACTATTCTTAGATATCTATTTATCTTTTAAAATGAACTTTAGGGGCTGGGGATGTGGCTCAAGCGGTAGCGCGCTACCCTGACATGGGTGCGGCCCGGGTTCGATCCTCAGCACCACATACAACAAAGATGTTGTGTCTGCCGAAAACTAAAAAATGTAAATAAAATATTTAAAAAAATGAACTTTAAAATCAGTAGGTCTAAGTCTAAATCTACTCCTTGGAATTGCTTATAACTACAAAAAACAAAAACAGGTATTTTTTTCTCTTATCCGTGAAGGAAATAAGCATGCCTCTCCTCCACATATTCAGACTTTATGTGATATCTTTCAATAAGATCTTAACATAATTCAGATCACTCTCAGAACACCATTCGTGTTCAGTTTTTCCTAGGTGTTTAACAGTTGGTTATTACTTTGAATAGGATTTCCTGCTCTCTCACTCCTCCCTTTTTTTTTTTCAAACTATTCAGCATTTCAGCAGGGAGAATATTTTTCATCTGTCCCTATCTATCACTTTACCAGATTCTCATGAATCCAACTGATTTTCTATGGTTCCTAGATTTTTTACAGTGTTCATTTTCCTACCTGACTATATTACCTGCCTCAAAAACAACCATGAAGACAAATAATAAGCATCCTCTTTTTGTTCCTAGTTTTCAGGTGAAATAGCTTTTACCACTTATATTACTATAATTTTACTATTGTTTCTTTTTTAATATTTATTTTTTTAGTTGTAGTTGGACACAATACCTTTATTCCATTCATTTATTTTTTTATGTGGTGCTGAGGATCGAACCCAGGGCCCCACGCATGCTTGGTGAGCATTTTACCGCTGAACCACAATCCTAGCCCCTACTATTAAGTTCCTGATAATTAGTTTCTATTACGTTTTGATGATTCCATCTAGTGCAATTTTATTTTACTTTAAGAATTTTTATAAAGAATGACTGCTAGGCTGCAGTTGTGGCTCGGTGGTAGAGCAATTGCCTAGCACATGTGAGGCACAGTTTGATCCTCAGCACCACATAAATGAATGAATGTATAAAAATAAATAAATAAATAAAGGTAATGTGTCCATCTACCAAAAAAAAAAAAAAAGAATGGGGACTGTGGTTGTGACTCAGTGGTAGAATGCTCACCTAGCACACAAGGCACTGGGTTCAATCCTCAGTACCACATAAAAATAAATAAATAAAATAAGGTATTATATCCATCTACAACTAAAAATATTTTTTTAATAAAATGACTGGGGGCTGGGGATATAGCTCAGTAGCTCAGTTGGTAGAGTACTTGCCTCACATGCCCGAGGCCTTGGGTTCAATCCCCAGAACCACTAAAAAACATTTAAAAAAAATGACTGCTAAGTATAATTTGTTAATATATCACTCTTTGTTCATATAATGAATTATGTTAACTGTATTTCTCAAAATTCACGTCTTTACATATCTGAATGAAATCCTACTTAGGCACAATGTAGAATTCTTAAATAAGTTTGTACATTTTACTTGGAAACTGTGTGTGTGTGTGTGTGTGTGTATACATGCAAATGTATGATCAGTCTTCAGTTTTCTTGGTATACTACCTGTACTTCAGTATTAAAGTTATTCCATAGTTATAAATCCAGGAGGGCTTTGGAATGTTTTCAATTTTCTAAACAAATGTGAAATAGCTGCAAAGCCTTGGCTTCTCATCAATGGCAGCACTTTAATGGACAAGGGACTTACATGCCCCTGAGGAAAAGTGGTCAGGTAGGTCTTTCTTCCCCCACAGAGGCGGCCATGCACTCAGCCCCCAAGCCTATCAACTCTTGAGAGTAATCCCAGCAGCTCAGGAGGCTGAGACAGCCTCCACAATGGTGAGGCATTTAGCAACTCAGCGACCCTGTCTCTAAATAAAATACAAAATAGGGCTAGGGATGTGGCTCAGAGAGAGAGAGAGAGAGAGAGAGAACTCAAGTCAGTCACAGAAGAATTTTCCAGGCTCCCCCTGGTAATGCTGATGTTCCAGAAAAGAGGAGGATGAGGATGCACTCCAAAACCAACTCTCTCCAATGATGCCTTAACTAAAAGCAAGATGTGATTTGATACTATGAGTTCTTTTAACAGGTGAATTTAACAATATTCATTCACTTATTCTTTTTTAATTTATATTTTTATTAGTACATTATACTTTCACATAATTGTGCTCATTTTGACATATTCACAATTGCATAACTTATTTTGCTTCATTTCAATCCTCATTAAGACCTCCTTCTCTTCCCACCTCCCTCCCCCGATCTACTTCTATATTAATCTTCCTTCTATTTAACATTATAGTTATACATAAAAGTGGAATTGATTGTGATATATTCATATAGTATAATTTGATCAATGCATATTTACTGAGCACCAACAAACAAACAAAACCCCAGTCGACAACTCAACTGTTTGGGTTTTTGCTTATGGTCTTAATCCAGGTAAGAAAGCCACATAAGAAGGAAGGGAGATAGGAGTCTATGCCACACTCCTATAACCTTAAAGAAATTCCCTTTAAATTCTCTAAGCTTCATTGTCATCCTGGAGTTGAAATAGTACCACCAGTTACAAGTATAAAGGTTAAATACCATGGGCAGAGGGTCTGGTTCATTGTTTGCAAACAGTGGTAACTTTAAACTCATGAAACAATTTGATTAAATATATTAAATAGTTGCAAACACACTCTGAACAACCTAATGTACCCTCCCCCAACTGTAAGGATTGAACCCACTGCTTCACATTTATTAGGCAAGTGCTCTACTGCTCAGCAAAATCCCACTCCTTTTTAAAAATATTATTTTGAGACAGGGTCTTGCTTGGTTGTCCAGACTGCAATCCTCCTGCCTCAGCCTCTGAAGTAACTGGGATTACCACCACACACACCCCACCTTTAAGCTTTCATATAGTGAAGCTGAATTTATGTCTTTCTCCCCTATTTCCTATAAAACAATCACAACTGAATTTTAAGGTGCACAAAATTCCTCTCAAAAGACTAACATGCATGTACCATGAAATCAAATTTAGATGCACATACATTAGGGAAGGAGGTATTAAATAATTTACATATTAAAGCACTCATCAAAATTTCTGAAGAAACACATTAAAAATTCTGTTAAAATATGTATTTTCTTAGATGCCTTGCTTCAACAAACCTGTAGGTATGTGTACCAAACATATGCATCTCCAAAATACAATACAAAATATATACTACACATCACAAGCACAGTGGAATTTAGAACAGAAATTAATTGCTTATTAACAAGACATTGCTCCTATCTCATGCATTTTAATCATGTATACCTACCAATTAAATATACCTGAATTCCTACTGAAAGATCAAAACTCAAAGAAATGATTCAGGATAAAACAGAAGGTGATGATTGCCAATTCATAAAAAGGTACATGACATCTTTTCTATAAGAATTAATGTAGGTTGGGGGTATTGCTCAGTGGTAAAGTGTGTGCCTGAATGTGATCCCCAGCACCAAAAATAAAAAAGTAATGTGATTCAATTCAAACTTATTCAAACCTGGAATTGGTGGTTTACTTCTCCTTATCTGTACATATCCACCCTAAATGTAAGTGTACACTGAACTCACATAGAGAGACACTCACATAGAGAGACAATCTATTTATCTTCTTAACCAATTATCTAAAAGCTGTTTTAAGATACAATTCCAATCAATAATTCATACCAGTTGTCCTAAAATACATTACCAGGAAAACATAATTACCTGATAGCAGTCTCCTTTAAGATTGTCTAAGACGTCACCACATGTTTTTCTCATATATTTCTTACATCCATCAATCACCATTTGGTCAATGTCCGAAACAGGTTAAGGAGAATTTAAATGTATCAAAGAATTCTGAAATAGTAACACTATTTTTAAAGAAGATCAAGACAAAAATGAAGGGTTTTTTTGTTGTTGTTATTACTGTTTACTTATTTTGTTTTGTCTTGTTTGGTACTGGGGATTGAACCCAGGGGCACTTTACCACTGAGCCACATCCCCAGCCCTTTTCATTTTGAGACAGAGTCTAGCTGAGTTGCTTAAGGCCTCACTAAGTTGCTGAGGTTGGCCTTGAATTTGAAATCCTTCTGACTTAGCCTCCTGAGACACTGGGATTATAGGTGGGCACCATCGAGTCTGACAAACATAAAGGTCTTATAGGACTTTGAGTATCATAGGCTAAAGAAAGTTGATGACATAATGGTTTTATTTTCACACTAGGAATACTAAAAAAGAAATGAATTTTTTTTTCTTTTATCTTTAATTTTTGTTCATAATACTAGGAATTAAGCCCAGGGCCTCATGTATGCCAGGCAAGCACTCTACCACTGAGCAACATCCCCAGCCCCCTGAATTTTCTTTTTTCTTTTTTTTTTATTAAATGGCTTAGGGAAGCCATTTTGGTAACTGCTAAACACCAGACAGGGTACCAAAGCCACTTCCTCTTTAATCCTCAACTATGCTATCTCTACTTCTTTGTTGGTAGCCATATAAAAAGCTACTAGTACTAAACTGAAGCATTTGTTGAAGGCAGTCTATGTAACACGTCTGCCTTTAGTCTGTGGTAATATTAACTTGAGTCTTAAAACACAAAAAGGGAAGAAAAAAAGAAGCCCAGTGAACTTGTTCTTTTATATGACAAAGGATATCTCTACCATAGTGACCATCTTTGGTTTCAGTTTGACTATTTCACATAATATACCCCCATCTCCGCCTCCTAGAATCAGCACATCTTTGCCAGTGTAATCTTCTTTGCCACTGCCCATGATAGCCCGGGTATACGCCAGATCACTCTCTGCCAGATCTAGAGAGAAGAAACAAAGAGCCAAATGGTGACTACACAAATACACAAACCACCTGATCTCACTATCCTAGAAAGTGCTGGAATCTAGCCTGTAATATAAAATTTTCAATCTTTGAAAACTATCAGTAGCATTTATTTACTTACTTAATTACTTGCTTACTTATTTATTTATTTAGATAGAGGAGTTTTTAATCAACCCTTTGTCTCTGACACTACTGTCTTTTAAGATATACATTCACAACATACTAATTAACCTGTAGATTGCCTGGATTTTCATGTAAACTTTGTGTTGACATTATTTTTTCTTGTGATGAGTACATGGATTATATTTCAAAAGAAAGTGCAATTGCTTATTTAAAAATACTTTGTTAGAGAAAAATGCAAACATTAAGTAGGTCTCATCTAACATCATACAGAAATGAACAGTTAGTAGTCAGTGTAAAGAAAATCCAGCCTTGGGAATGTGCTTATATGCTAAATAATTAAAGCAATGACATCTTTAGGGATGAAATGATATGATGTCTGGGAGCTATTTCAAAATAATATGACAGGAACAAAATGCACACACTGGGGCTTAGGTGAAACAAGACTGGCCAAGAGTTCATAACTGTTGATGTTCAAATGGTGAGTATACTACTTAAGGTTTGAATATTTCCCTAACAAAGTATTTAAAATAAGCAATTGCACTTTCTTTTGCAATATAATCCAACTATTCATCACAAGAAAAAAAGTCAAGACAAAATTTACATGAAAATCCAGGAAATCTACAGGTTAATAGATTGTAAATGTTTGTCTTAAAAGATAGCAGTGTTAGAGACAAACTTGGACAAATCCATATCTGTGGTACTTGTAAGGAAAACACAACCATTCAACATACCATGAACTTATCACTTAATCAAGGCTGGGATAGAATACTTACTAACATCCCCGCTGAGGATAAGAATATTTCCAAACTGCTTCGAGTGTAGAATTTTAATGTTCTGATAAGGTGAATCTTCATCATATACTACTTCATCTATGTCGTACTCAACCAGGCGTCCATCAGCAGTAGGCCAATATCTGTCAATGGCCCCTCCTCGAACTATGGGAGGTAATCTGGGAAAAAAGGAAACAGAAATGAGCCTTTCTTCAATGCAGCCTTAAAAGGGGATAAGGGATGAAGAGTGCACAACAGAAAGCCACATGCCACAGGTGGATTCTTTAAAAGAACAAAAACAAATCCAGAGATTGGGCATTTACTTTTATACATCCTCAAACACAAAGAAACTGAGAACACATTGCACATACAACATAAGATCAATGTATCAACAACTATTACACATGAGTTTAAAGTTTTTCACAAACTTTCTGACATGCTTTACATTTTTCCTAATAAATAGCTGAAGGAGAAAATGGTCACTGCAAGTATCACACTTCATCCCCATATACTTTTTTTTTTAATATTATTTCAGTTGGCAATGGACCTTTATTTTATTTATTTATTTTTATGCAGTGCTGAGAATCTAACCCAGTGCCTCACATGCTAGGCAAGCACGCTACCGCTGAGCCACCACCCCAGCCCCTCCCCATATACTTTTGCTTAAGACCTTTTACATAGCCATATGGCCATTACCAGTGTCAACCATTATCTAGTACAGAGTTCACCTTCAAGATTCCTTAAATGTCCCAATTATGTCCTTTATTGCAGTTCTGCTTTTGAATAAAGGTTTACACACTGCATTTTTCTATTATTCTTTTATTTTCTTAACCCTTATTTTACTTAGAATATTCTTTTTCTATTCTGGTATGTTTTATGATTTCTCTACAAAGTTCAGATCAGGTATTCTAAAGAAAAATCCCTTCCGTGAGTTTGCCTGGTCTTTTCATGATCAGTCAGGTTGACATATTACACAGGCACCTCATAAGGAACACAAGAGGTGTTCCTGTCCTACCACTGGTGATGCAAAGTGGGTGGGCATTTGGTTACAGTAATGCTTGCTGGATCTCTCATTTGCAAAGGTCCCTTTCACCCACAGAAATTACTAAGCAGGCTGTGGTGGGGCCTCTGAAGCTGGGTGACTGTCCTGATCTACCAATATATCTTTACCAGTGGCTGTGTTATCTAGAAGATTCTTGCCTGAACTAATTATTATTGGAGTAGCTACAAAATGATGAGTTTCTTGGTCCATGCTTTTATAAATACTCAGTGGTTTAGATAGGATGAATATACTAGAAAATACCAGTAGAGGGCACTAAATGACAAGAGAAAAGGGACCTGGAAAGGGGGCTTGGCAAATCTAACTCAAACACAAAGAAACTGAGAACACATTGCACATACAACACAAGAGCATGCAAGTTGTGTTCTCAAACATAGTAGTGTTCAATAGTAAAATGGCATGAAGTATAGCCACAGACACCCACAACACTAGAACATAACTACCTCTGCCTTACTGCTGAGTCTCTTCCCACTCCCCAATCATTGGCTTCCAAGAGTAACAGTTTGAGCCTGTTACAAGTTAACAAGGTTTTCTCTGAGAAAATACTAACATCATAAAGAGCACTAAGGCTGACAAAGAAAATTTCCATAAGCTCTCATTTAATCCTAAAAACTCCAGATTTAACCACTTCACCTTTCCAGTGAACAAATTCAGCTTTCAAAATGTTAGGCAGACCAGAGAGGTATTTCTTTAAAAGAACAAAAACAAATCCAGATTTGGGGCATTTACCTTTATACATCCACAACCACATATCAACAACTTTTACACATACGAGTTTAGTTTTTCACAAACTTTCTGACATGCTTTACATTTTTCCTAATAAAAAGCTGAGGGAGAAAATGGTCACTGCAGGTATCACACTTCATCCCCATATACTTTTTTAAAAAAAAAAAAAAGTAAAAAGTGAAACCCCAATCAGGACAGGCCCCCAAGACCAAGCAAAGAGGAGTTGGAGGAAGCTTCTCCCACCAGATAGATGATAGGGTATATTGTGAGGTGGCACTAAATGAAGATAAAAAAGTCACAGCTTTCAGGGGAAGAATCCTGCCCCCTGGTTGACAGCCAGCCAGCTCTAGGCAATATTGAACTAGGCACAAATCCACTGAAAATAAACAGTGCCTAGCCTTATTTATGTCAATAGTGCCTTGGGTTAAGATGAAGAGCTCTCTTCTCCATTGCAACACAATGGTTTTTAAAGCCAGGCAAAAAAGCAACAAGGATCTCAAACCGGATGTGGAAGCCATTACCCTGAGAGTACTCAACCCAGCATAGAACACATCATCCTGTAATGTGCTACCAGAAGATGCTGTGGAGCTCTAGAAAACTCATTTCAACCTTCACTGTTGAAAATAAAAAAAATCGACTGCAGAACATCAGGTGGAATATGTCCTGGGCCTCAGGTATGCTGTGTAAATTGCAAGATTTTTAAAAATGAAATGGCTGGGAATGAAGCTCAGTTACAGAAGATTTGCTCAGCATGTGGAAAGCCCTGGGTTCAATCCCCAGCACTGGGGAGAAACAAGAAACATGTAAGCTTGTTTTCTTGCTCCTTTTCATTTGAAAATATAGAAATAAATGTTCAGATAAATCCTATGGGGCTCCTTAGTAAAAAAAAAAAAAAAAATCAGATTTAATTCATTAGCCAAAGGGGAATAGTAACAATTTCAAATAATGTTACGAAGATGTCTGTTCATGATTTCATCTGTAACAATCTCATTCCCCAGACAAAAAAGTAAAACAATCCTTGACCTTTTGGGCCATTAACAAAGGGTCTACAACAAGATATTCCCAAGTTATTGCTCTTTTGACCCTTATTTTATAAAAAGAAGATGTAAAAACTGTGACAAGCAAAAACAGGATCTGCATTTTGATTTGAAGATCTAAAGCTTGGCTCCAGTTCCACTTAGAAAATTCCTATACCAAAAAAACAAAAGAACCAGATTTCTCATGAATGCTGAAGCACAGAAATGTATTCTATATGCTCACTCCTAGAAGTAACCCTGATAAAGATCAGGGTGTATTTTGATGTGGAACAACTCATTTTCCCTCATAATGAGAACAGATTCAATTCAATGGATGCAGATAAGCAAAACTGTTCAAGAAGGAAAAGATGAAGTGTCCAGAAAGTGGTGTGGGTGTGGATATGATTTTAAGAATGGGGAAGGGACTTCTTTTGACTGCTTCTGGATAGGCACTGTCTATTTTCAGTGGGTTTGTGCCTAGTTCAGTACTGCCTATAGCTAGCTGGCTGTCAACCAGGGAGCAGGATTCTTCACCTGAAATGGGGAAGGGACTCCTTCTGGCTGCTTTTCGGACTCCAGTGCTCTGGCCCCCATCCAGATCATATCCACTTCTCTCATATTCCCTGGCTCAGTTGGCAAAGGCTGTGCCCATAAGCTCTACTCAGATGTGTAATGTGTTCCCAGGCCCTCCCCTAGCACAACCCCCACACCTTCAAATACTGAAGCCAGATAGAGAAATCTAAATAGCTCACTGCAGATAAGGCCCCTGTGTCTAGAAGAGAGGTACTGGGCGGGATAGGGGGCAGGAATCACCATTTCAGCCATTATCATGGGGACTATCAGAGAGTTCCTATCCAGAAGTGGCATGTGCAAAGGCCTGTAGGTACTACTAATTTGGCAGCATTGGGGAAACCCAGGATTGACTGTGTCTGCAGGAACAGAGGTAAAGTGAAGGCTCTGCTGTAATGGAAATCTGAGATGGTGCCATGAGGGACGATTAGTTGTAGAATTATTCTGCCCTGTGTTAATAATTAAAGTTGGGAGGGGAAAGGGGACAGGGAATAAAAACAGGAATACTGAGGGGGAAGCCACTGGTTTAGATTTTATGGGGAAAAAGCCCATAATGATGCAAAGTTTAGATGAGAAATACATTAAAAATATGACAACCTCCCTTTATTCACAGAAATGAATGCCTGGTAGAAAGAAGAAAAAGATGAGGAAGGCCATCTGCAGAAGACCCCAAACAGCACTGATGAAAACCAGGACCCTTAAGGAGGAAGAGGTCAAGCTGGCCCTGGGTTTCTCCAACCTGAAGGATGATCCAGTGGACACTCTGGTCTATGGCTCATGCACTCAGAGGCCTGTGATCCCACCAGGCATGAATTCCACTGTCTCTCCTCTGTCTTCTCTGAGGTATTCCTGGATAGAGCAATGAGAAGCCCCCTAGTGGCAAAGGCAGGCATTATATAATATGGATGTTGCAATGGCTGAACCTGCCTGGGATATACCATTGGACCATAGCCACCACTGAGCCACAGGCTATAATCAGGCTTCCCTGAATGAAAGGAATATAAAAAAAAAAAAGTCACTTTGACTCATCAGGATCTCGGGTGGGGATCTGGCCTCATTCTGGACCACAAACACCCAGAATCAGAAATGGAGGGGGTGGATTTTTAGAAACCTATTAATTATTATATTCATAAGTAACCTGCCTTCAGATTATTTGTTCTTGACCCTGGGTGAACTCTAAGTGGAGGCTAGACAGAGGGGTGGCAGCAGAGAGGATATGTGATTAGATATCAGACAAATCTGAAAAATAGAAGTGACAGGATTTCCTGCTGCATTAGCTAGAACTGTGAAGAAAAGTAGGGGGCAAAGGTTCATCCCATGATTTTTGCCTGAAAGTCTGTTTTTTTTTTTTTTTGGTGTGTGTGTGTGTGGTGCTAGGACTGAACCCAGGGCTTTGTGCATGCTAGGCAAGCACTCTACCAACTGAGCTATATCCCCAGCCCCTTAAAAGTCTGAAAGAATGGTGTTGGGGAAGTCAGCACAAGAAACAGGTTTCAAAGAGAAGATCATGGGCTGGATTTTGGATGTGCCCATTCGAAGATGTCATAAGGTAAAGACATGGGTTGGTGGACCCAAGTTCCAGAGGTTAGATAAGGAAGGTAGCTAGTATGGAGCTTTCATGGTGTTAGAAGATATGGGCAAGATGAGGACTTGTTTTACGGATCAGATTGAAGAGGAAGAATCTTAATTTATTATTTCAGAAGGGCTCTGTGCTAAGGAAGACAAGTCTGAGACTCAGAAGGCAGACTATGGGGAACTCATCCCTAATACTCCCTCCAGAAAGGTACAGATCAGCAGTAACAAGATTTTTTTGGTATGTGTATGTGAAAAGAAGGCTGAATGGAGTAGTAAGGAAATGACCTGGAATGGAGGTATAAGGTGTTGTAGACACTCTACACTGTAGGCTCAGAAGACCCCCAGGGCCACTCCCTATGAAAGAAGAGAAAGTTCAGCTGGGCTAGTGGAATATCTGGTCCAGACCTAGGCATTGCTTTCTCATATCCTCTATCCCTCAGAATATTATATAACAAGCAGGCTTGGTCACTGAAGAGACCAGTAACTAACTTGTCTGCTCAGTATCTTCCTATAACTCATTGACTTATGAATGTATAAAACTCATTGATCTAAACACCTGTTAACCTGATCTGGGGATGTAGATCAGTAGATCACATGCCTAGCAGGCATGAGGCGCTGGGTTACATCCCTAGCACCATCAAAAAAAGAAAAAGAATGGAGAAAGGGACAAGACATAATCAAGGGCCCCTAAACTGAACTTGGGTGGGGTAACAAAAAAGACTGAGTATTCAAATATGTTTTTAAAAGTGGCCAAGTTTCACACCCAGTCTGTTCTTTTCACTTAGTTTCCTTTTTCCCTTTCTACCTACTGGAAGTTAAATAATTACCTTGTTATCTTGCATCTGCCCTGGAGCTTTCCTATGGGCTGATCAAACTGAAAAGGGTGAGTCATTATGTACTTAAACATCCTACCCCTTGCCAATAAGGATTCCCTCTTCTGGAAACTGCTATGAACTAGCAAAACCAGTATTCTGATTGCTCCCATCAATGATGGAGTGACCTTGACAAAATCCCTCCTTGTCTGTCTCCACATCTATGAAATAACTTTATGAGCAAAGGCACAGGTCTTCTATGACTTGTGGCCTGAGGAGGAACCACCAAGGTAAGGCAAGAACAAATTGCTGAGAAACAGATGCTGAGTATTCAAAGCACTTAATTCAGATGACCCACCAGACCCTATCCCTTCCAACAAATGTTAAAATTGCTATGTCTGTCAAAAAGCTTTTCAAAATCAGGCACCACTGGCAGACACTTCAGAGATAGCCAACAGAAATTTCTGTAATGATGAAAATGTTCTGTATCTGTGCTGTGCAGTGTGGTAGCCACTTGCTATTGACATGATGCTAACACAACTGAGGAACTGAACTGTTTATTTAACTTTAAATCACCACATGCAGGGATAGGGGTGTGGTTCAATGGTACAACACTTGCCTGGCATACTAGAGGCCCTGAGTTTGATCCCCAGCATGGAAAAAAATCTGTTAGCTAACTGACTAGACAGGAAAAGCTTCTTTTTCTTCATCACTATTTGACAACAGCCTACCTGTGGTAGTTGATGATGGGTGGCCTCTCAATTCTTAGTATCTTGGAAAGTTTCCTAACTTGAAAGCTTCCAGTAAATTTTTTTTATCACTCTATCCTACCAGAAATGTCTTAAAACTGCTTAATTCTACTCTGGACTCCAGAACCCTGAGCAGAGACACACCCTTTTCTCTTTTGGAGGTTCTAGCTTCCCCTTTGACTTAGGTGACAGCTCTACCTGAGTTTCTGCTTTATACAGTTCCTAGATTTTAGTTTCACTATATGTACCAAAACTACCCACCATTACTGTGTGTTAAATATAAATGTTGTCCTATTTTAGTGTGGGGGCCCAGAAGCTTAATTCATAGTGCTGCCAAAAGCCAGCATTAACTTTGGTCTCTTCCACATCTTAAGCAGACACTGCTGGGAACAACAATGCCATTTTGATTTAAGCAAATATGAAAGAACACCGAAGAGTGGACTTACCGCTTCACTCGCCCAGTACTATCCTGACTCAGTTCTTTCATTCTTTCTTCTACTTTGTTCAAAAGCTACAATTAAAAGCAAATAAATCAATGGGTATATAGAATAAGCTGTAGATAACAACTAAATGACAGAGAAAAGATTGAGGCCAGGTTGACAGAAATATGTCATACTGGCATATACACCTGCCCCCTCTAGCTATGGCCCAATACCATACTTCCACTCCAACTAACTCATGGCACTGACTTTAACTTAGTTAACAACAAAATAACTGGGAAGGAGAAGACTAAAGGATATTATAGGAATAAAATCCTGGTTAAAAGATCTATATTTTTAGGCTGGGGATATAGCTCATTTGGTAGAGTGCTTACCTAGAACACACATCAAGGCCCCAGCACCACACACAAAAAAAATTCTATAATTTCTCCAGTGGAAAGTAAAATCATTACTCATACTCAGTGCTGAGGTCCAGCCCCGGCGGGGGGAGAGGTAAGGGTCCAGGGTGGTCCTGAAGGACGAGTGACATTGGCGAAAGAAGAAGAGTTGGGAGGACAGGTTGCAAGTTACGAGCAACCTCCAGAAGACATCTCTTTGCCCCTGGAGGGACCTTTATTTTTATACCTGTTTTACAGGTGTTTTTTCAGGTAGTTAATGGATAGCTTCAAAGCAAGCCCGAAACTTTTTTGATTTACATAATTTATAAGAATTACAATCTTTTCTGACACACATTGATTACCAAAGATATTGAGTACATTGTCCAAATATTTTTCTGTAACCTTAGACAATCATGATTAAGCTTTACATTTTTACCTCAATCACTAGGTGCTAGGCAACGCAACAAAACTACATGACTCCTGACCTATTATTCACTTCTAACTTTAAAGCATACCTATAATTATTTCATTAACCTTTAACTTTAAAGCATACTTATGATTATTGGTAAGCTTTCTTACTTCTAAACTAAAATCCCAGTAAAACACACTTAAAGTAGATTTTAGTTTATTTAAAAGCCTACTACTCTGAAGTGCCTCTAAAATATATCTATGTTAATTTTACATTATTCTATTTTTAATTTCCAAAGTAATTTTCTTTTTTTCATGAGCTATTCAACTGCTTTCTTAAAGAACTTTCTTGATCCTTGGTCAAAGCACACCAATTCTTATGTCTGTGTAATCTTCAACTAAAGGGCAGGCTTTACACCTCAACCCATTTGTCATTTATATTAACTATGTGTTTTCCATTTTCATCATAAATTTCTGCGTAAAGCAAAGGAGGGTCTATTGGTTGGGGAATGTATTTTTATTAGCCTCTTGTCCTCGAGGGGATACCATAAGCTACACACGGTGGTCCTTATACTATTGGCACAGCAATTGTTTTTCTGTAGCTATGCTGTTGTACAGGTTGTGGCTTTAGGATGGGGTTGGGGGGAGGGGGCTAGTGTAAATTGTTAACCATGGGATAAATATTTCTTGTTGCTTAGGCTTGAGGAATAACACCATCCTGTGAGACATTGAAACACCTCCATGGCATGTCTCCATTGTATCCTTGGTCTCATTCTGGGAATTTTCCTGCAATCTCAGGCAATACATACTCTTATTATTGATTTACGGATGCCCTGTTATCCATATCATGAGTATCATAAACAAAACACTTAACATTCCTAATGGTTCAAGTTTCCACATGGTGCAGCCTTGCCGCAGCATCCCCCACACTGTGACCCTGTCAGACAGGCAGAGCAGGAATGCCTTCACCAACTCAGGAAGTGAAACCAACTAAGAAACAACTATTTTCTCTACCAAAACCACTTATCTGTGGGGAGGGGAGTTTAATTAAATTAAGCTAAGTGGATTTTATGATCCTTAAATAAATTTTAGAAAAAAAAATTTAAGATAAATAAAAGTAAAAAACCAACACTGTCAATTTCTTCTTTGCCCTGTGCATCACTGTCGTAACTCTGAAGGTCCAGCAACACCAATCCATGTGGATAAATTCTCAAATTGGCAAAGCTACAAAAGAAAGTTAGAAATGTTAGGAATCATATCATGGCAAACCAAAAGAAAAAAGAGGCCACCCCAACTAGAAAAAAAGACCACTGCTCTTTTTTTTTTTTTCTCCCTGAATTATACGTTTAACTCTGTGGCTTTCTTTTTCAGGGCCTCTCCTTGAAGAGCAAGCTATCAATCACTTATGGAAAATTTAGAGGGTGTCACCAAATACTAAGGCTTTCCAAACTGGTTCTTGGGCCCAAAAAGTGATTCAGTAGTTCCCCAGGTGATTCCATAGAGTACAGCTGTACAGTAAGGAAGGAAAGGGAAGGGCAAATGGGGTTCTCCCAGTAAACCCTTAAGGTTCCTTGTCCTGACTACAGGCTTTGAATGATTTATATTTTTAAAGAGTTGTTTAAGCTGGGTGTGGTGGCACACACCTATGATTGCCCCTGACTTGGGAGGCCAAGAAAAAAGGATTCCAAGTTCAAGGGCAGACTCAGCAACTATGTGAGGCACTGTCTCAAGAGAAAATGTAAAAAAGGCTGGGAATGCAGCTCACTGGTAGAGCACTCCTGGGTTCAATTCCCAGTACAAAAGATTAAAAAAAATGGTTGTTTAAGAAAGAATATCTGAAAATATATGAAAGCAACCTTATGCAATTCAGGGGTAATAAAGTTCTCTTACACCTGATTTAGTGGAGCTGATCAGTCCTTTATTAATGAAATAAATTTGAGTATAACACATGCAGTAATATATGTCTGATGAAACTTGTTGATTATATGCATATATTTGTATGAAATATACACAGATGTGCATTTCCAGGTTATGAAATAAATTGCTTCTTACTATAAGTTGTGGTTTAAGAAATGTTTGAAAAATGCTAAATTAAAAGAAATTCTGTTCAGAGAATACAGGCAATGGGCTTGGATTAAAAATTAAATAAAACCAATTCATTTTCACCTTCAGCCCTTAAAATGGCTCCAAAATCAAGTTCAGGCCCAGACACCACAAGCTCATCTATACCTACATGAGTATAGATGAGCAGATCATCTTTCCTTTCCAGCAGCTGCAACAGCACTAAGGAGCAGAGGAGTGGGGGTTGAATCAAAGATAGAGAAATATGTCCCTTAACCACATAGGTGGTTCCAGCATGAATACAGAGAATGCTGGAAGGTAGGATCCAGTACCAAAGCCAAAGTTGGATACTCCTAAAAATGAAAATAGCTCTTGTCATTTAAAAACTTCCTTCTGGGAAGGACTCTAAGTCCTCTGCACAACTGGAATTTGTGCCTATAGTAGAAGATTTTAAAACCACGGCAGGAGGACTTGGCTACAAAAGTCTATGAGATAGTAGGAGAGAAGTTTTCACCTGGGAGTGGAAGAAGTGCCCACCAAAGTAGCAGAGACTTGCTATGGTCTCCAAAGGATGAGCACAGTAGAAACAGTGTGAGGTGGCAGCAATTGGGAGGAGCTGAGTGCAAGTCTGCAGGAGCTGGAGGATAGTTGCAGAGCCCCTCTTCTTCTGGGAGCCTCTCCATTAACTGGACCAAAGCATGGAGGAGAAGGATGAGGGATAGAGAAAGGATTGGTGGTGGTGTTGACTTTGGACCATGCTTAAGGAAGAAATATTCATTTCAGAAACATTTGAGACATCTGCTGAACACACATAGGGAGGCTGGCCACATAGTTAGAATGCAAGTCTAGGTTTGGCATGCTAGTCTTTGAGAGGCATCAGGATAAAGAACACCAGTTAATGCCCTAGAGGTAGACCAGACAGACAGAGAATAACTAAAGAGCAGAAGGGCTCAAAAAATAGTTTTTTTCTCATCTCAACGACCTTTTTCTTCTGGACCTCTGGAGGTGGTTACTTGCCTTTAATAGAAAAACAAAGAAGGGAGAGAAAGTGGAGCATTAAGGAAATCATGTAGAATTTTAGTACTTTGTACTATTGGGAAAATAGGTTACTACTAATCTATACAGTATATAAAATCTAAAAATCTATACCACCACCAAAGATATGAACTCTTGGATCATCTCAGCTTCCTGTCAAGCAACTTATAGACAAAGTTTTGCAGAGGGGACCGAAGAATATGTTTTAACCAACTCCAGATCACTGCCTGCCACTTCACTCTGCTTATGCTGTTAGGGGTTATTGGTCCTAACACATAATAGAATCACTGGAAATGGGCTGGGTTTGTGGCTCAATGGTAGAGCATTTGCCTAGTACATGTGAGGCACTGGGTTGATCCTTAGCACTGCATAAAAATAAATAAAAGTACTGTGTCCATCTACAACTAAAAATATTTTTTAAAAAGAAGAATCACTGGGGATTTAAAGAAACAAATATGTCCAGGCCCAGTGGCCTCAATCTCTGCAGGAAATGCTTGGGCAGGGGTATTTTGTGAAGACTCTCCCAGGAGATTCTGATGTACAGGCATGGTTGAGAAGCAATGAATTCTAGTCCCTCTACAAGATGTCAAGGGATACCACCCCCAGCCCCCACTTTGTTCCTATCTTTATTCTTCCTTAAAAGTTCCAATATGAAATAAGAGCCCTTGAGGCTGCTCACCTGCCATTTTTGTTTGTGTAGGTTGCTAAATAGCCATGATCCTGCCAGGTGTGCACCGATTCTGCCATCCCCTGCTCCTGGAAAATGGACTGGAGGCCTTTTAAAATGGTCTCACCATCAGCTGTAAGACAGAGGAAAGAAAATGGTAAGAAAGAAACATTCAGAAGAAAAGCTAATGATTCATGGTTTGATGACTGAACCTGACAAGAAATCTGAACAGTCAGGCATGGTAGCACACACCTGTAATCTCAGCTACTCAGAATACAAGGCAGAAGGACTGCAAGTTGGAGGCCAGCCTCAGTAATTTAGTGAGGCCTAAACAACTTGGCAAGACCCTGTCTCAAAAGGAAAAATTAAAAATGGGCTGGGAATGTAGCTCAGTGGTTAAGCACCTCTGGGTTCAATCCTTAGTACCAAAAAAATAAAACAAAATAATAAAAAGGGTATGGGGCTGGGGTTGTAGCTCAGTGGTAGAGCGCTTGCCTAGCAGATGTGAGGCACTGGGTTATATTCTCAGCACCACATAAAAATAAATAAATAAAATAAAGGTTAAAAAAAGGGGTTGAGGATATAGTTCAGTGTGTGAGACCCTAGATTCAAATCTCAGTACCACAAAAAAGAAAGAGAGATAGTGAAAAGAAAGAAAAGAGAATTGTCAGCATCTCTTAACCCCTGTGTTAAGAGCTAGAAATGTTCTCCACCCTGTGAGGAAAAGCTACACGGAATGCCTGGTTACCTAAGAAGATCACAAAAGATGACCACCAAGAACTTTGTCAAGGATACAGAAAGATATTCAACCTAACTAGAGATAGCATAACAAAATATTCAGCATAACCAGAAATCAAATATAGAGAGGAGCTCCCACTTCAGGTTAAATGAATTAATAAGGAAACATAGCCAGAAAGAGGATGCCCATCTGCTGTTGATGGGTATTATCAATGACTTGAAATTTTCCAATTTTATTTCCCAGGTGTTGCTTATATAACTGAAAAACAGAAATGAAATTGTTACGCTCACTAATATAGTTCTGAACAGTAAACACTGAACAATTCCATATGGGATAGACTGCTGGGTTGTAGGTATTCCCTCCCTCCAACCCTGCCCCATTTCATACCCTGTCCCCCAAAGTAGAGCTCTGTGCCAAAAGAGACAGAAGAAAAGACACAGGGGAAAAGGAAGGCAGGCGATATGAAGAGGAAGCAGAGATTGCAGTGATAAAGGCCACAGTCCAGGAAAGCCAAGAGCCATAAGAAGTAAGAAGATGCTAAAAAGGATTCTCCCCTAGGACCTTCAGGAAAAGCATGGCCCTGCCCCACACCTTGATCTCCAATTTCTGGCCTCCAGAACTGAAAGAAAAAATTTCTGTTGTTTTAAGCCATTGAATTTACAGTACTTTGTTATAGCAGCTCTAAGCAAACTCTATATGTACTAAAAATTGTTTGTCTTTTTCTTTAAGACAGGGTCTCACTATATTGCCTGGGCTGGCCTCAAATTCACATTCCTCCCATCTCAGCCTCCCAAGTAGCTGGGTTTACAGGAGTGCACCACCACACCCAGCTCAAAAATCTGTATTTTCAACTTTGTTCAACAAACAATAGCAAAAATAGTAGTGAAACCATAATTATTAAATCTTCTGAATTGCCAAAGATAGCAATTAGGATAGCAAAACCAAAAATAACAAACATTTAAAACAAAACTAGATGACAGAATATGCCTCCCAAGCTCCCCAAAACAGGAGTGGGTAACGGGCTCACAACCCTGAGACCTGTGCAGCACCAGCAATTGTTTGACAGGAAGGAGAGAATGCAGAGGAACTTTACACACCCTGAGATCTAGGAGTTTCCTCCTCTCAGAATACAGTACCAAAGCCAGAACATAGCTAAAACCATAGAGAGGAGCAGCCTGGGGTAGGGCCAGATAGTGTCAGGATGGTGGGTGACGAATGTCTTTATGAGAGACAGAAAAGGAGAAGACACAGGAAGAAAGAGGAGCAAATGGTATAATAGTCAAAACAAACGAACTGAGGCCACTTTCAGGAAAAAGGCCCCACATCAGGGATAGACTGTCAGCACAGAATTCATATCTCTTACCCATCACAACTTAAGCATCTACACATGAGTGGTGGTCCAATGAATCATTGAATTCTCATTCATTTCTAGCAAAACTGTGCCTTTGGGAAACTCATTTGGCAGAAAATAATCTAGCTCACTTAGCTCTTCTGAAATTGGTTTCAGGAAATTAAAAGGGAAGGTCTGAATTATATCTCCAGAATGCAGCATTTAAGACTGAATTTCACTTTCCTAAAAAAGTAAAATAAAATAAAATTAAAATTAAAAAAAAACCCTCTTTCAAACTTGATAAAATGAAATAAACATGTTCGTTTTGGTTTGTGTTGTCACTGAAGCCTGGTAAGGCAACCTACCACACAGGTGTCTGAGCTGAGTATAGGGCAGCAAGAAAAGGTACACCTAGCCCAGTAGAATGACCCTAAATGTGAAAGCCACTGTGTAATTATGTGATCACTCCCCAGCTAAACCAGATGTTTTCTGTTTTGGAAGTGTATAAAACAAATCATCCCTCCTGGTAAATGGCCTCAAGACTGGTTTGTGTTGGCACGTTACGAATTACCAAACAGAACACAAATCCCCCTACTGGTGAAAGGGAAAATCCAGGCAAGACCATCCTGCATGGGACTTACCAGGCTGTGAAGTTGACAAGGAGCCTGTCCTAGGGGTAGACTTGGGGAGAGGATTCCATCCCTTAGGCCAGAGAAAGGGGATGCCTTTGATTCATGCAAAGGCCTTGAATGCTGGCCAAGCCCAGCATGGCAGCCATCCCCTTTTTCTCACTGGCACAATTACTAGAAAGGGACCATTGAGCGAGCTAAAGGGAGTCTTCCAGCCAGGTTTCAAACTGAAGACAAAGTGGTACAAAAGAAAGCTAATTAAAGAGTTACTTGTTTCTACACTTATACTCCTCATTCTCAGTTCAGTAAAAACTGGCCAAATCTCAATGTATTTCTGACAAAAAGTTCTTCATTCACCACATACCCAGTGCATTTTTGAAGCTGCCTGGTCCCTATTGGTGTCGTAGTGTTGCTTCCTCCAGGAAGGGCACTATGGGGAACTTGCCATTTTGTTCAATGTCTACCTCATTTCAGATTCAACTTCCTTCCAACAGGTCATGCCCTGTCAACCAGATGTTCCCAGTCCTTGGGAAGACTCTAGAAAGAGGTGTTATGGCTGAACCAACTCTCCAGTATGTCTTTTCCAGAATCAGGGCTTTAAAGTGAAAACTGAAAGCCAAAGGTATGAGTTCCACTAGGTTCAGAGTGGGTTTGCTTAATCATTTTAATCCTAGGCACTCAATGTTTTGTGCATAAATGAAAAGTTATTTCATTTTGATCAATTCATCATCTACATCCATATCACTCTATCTTTGCAGAATTTCTAGAATATCTAGATTAGTAATTTTCAATCCTACCTGTGCATTACAACCACCTGGGGGATTAAAATTCCAATATCACATACTAGAACAATTGAATAAAACCCAACCACACCAGTATTTTTTTTTAATATTTATTCTTAAGTTTTAGGTGGACACAGTATCTTATGTTACATTTATGTGGTGCTGAGGATCGAACCCAGTACCTTGTACATGATAGGCAAGCACTCTACCACTGAGCCACAACCTCAGCCCAACACCAGTATTTTTCAAAGCTCCCTGGAAAATCCCAATATGTAGCCATGACTGAGAATAGCTAATCTAAACCATCCTATACAAAAAAAGAAAAAGAAAAGCTAGGAGTGTACCTCCATGGTACAGTGAGTGCATGGTTAGCAAATATGAAGCCTTGGGTTCAATACCTAGCACACGAAGAAGAAAATAAAAGAAAGAAAGAAACCCCCTACCATCTCTATACTAAATATACTCAAGTCACCAAAAAGTTATAGAAACTGTTCAACAAAAGCTCTGAAAAAGTCTGAACTCTTTATTAATCAAAGTCAAAGGTAACCCATGAAGTACCCCAGAAAGTGCTTATTATTATTATTATTATTATTATTGAAAACTTATTATTATTATTATTATTATTATTGAAAACTTCAACTTTTGTTCAGGTTTGGTATGGAACATAGAACATGATCACACCAATCAGACTTGTTCTATTTGTGTTCCTCAATACTGGGGGTGAAACTGACAACATGATATAAAGGACTGACCTAAGACTTGGACAACTTCACCCATACCCACTAGATGTCAGTGATGCCCCCTTGTCAAAGGAAATTAAAAAAACAATACTCAAGTTGGTCTAAGGACAGAAGGGGGGCCAATTCAATCCCTTGAGAACTAGTAGGTACTCTATACATGATGAAAATGAGCCTACGATCAGAGTATACCCATATTTGGGAACACAGGACGGAAAAGTCATAAATGTCTATGAATCAAAAGAAAATGTAAAAGCAGCTCCAAATGCTAAAAGATAAATATACCACTTTCAAGTAGACATGGTAATCTGAACTAGGCTAATAAAATGTTTGACAGAAGTTCTTAGAAATCTTGCTTCTATGGCCAGGCAAGAATGATGTATTATAACTAGTGCATCACTCCGAGATTTTCAAAGTACTCTGAAACACAGTGACCTCTCCCAGAGCAAAATGTATCCTTTGTCCACTGAACAAAGCAATGTCCCCATTTCCAGACCACTGCCTGCTTTGTTTGTTCAACAATAACTTAGAATAAATCAACTGGTCCAAATTAAATACACCCCTAACAAAAGAAGAGAAGGGATGACAGAAAGAGGGAGGGAGGGAAAAAAGTATGAAGGCCTAAGTTTCATCTCCCTGCCTCATTTTATCCTGGGGATCTATTTATAGTTCCCTCCTGGAGTACCTCAGTCCTCTGACTCTTGAGTATCAGCCCCAGATGGCTGAAATCCAAATCTGTATATTACACAGCTGCCTGCTCAAGGCTCTGTTCCAATCACAAGTCTGAAATCACAATCAGGCTCATGACTTCTCTGCTCCCTTCAATGGTTACAGGATGAACCTTCATAACCTGAAAATCCAAAATTCAAAATGCTTTAAAAATATGAAGCTTCCTGAGCACCAACAACATGATACCATAAGCTGAAAATTCCACACCTGACCCACCCCAAGAGATGGGTCAGTCAAAATGCTGCTGCACTAAAAATTACCTTCAGGCTATGTGAGTAAGATATATGGGAAACATAAATAAATTTTACATTGAAATTCGGGTCCCATCCCCAAGTCTGTCTCTGTATATATATATTTTCATATATATGAGAATACTACAAAATCTGAATCACTTCTCTCAAAAACATTCAGATAACGGATACTCCACCTGTACTACCAGCCACTTAAGATATACAAAAATGGCTGGGCATGGAAGTGCAAGCCTGTAATACCAATGGCTCACGAGACTGAAGCAGGAGGATCGTGAGTTCAAAGCCAACCTCAGGAATTTAGCAAGGCACTAAGCAACTCAGTGAGACCCTGTCTCTAATATAAAAAAGTGCTGGGGATGTGGCTCAGTGGTTAAGTGTCCCTGAGTTCAATCCCCAGTACAAAAAAAAAAAAAAACCAAAAGGTCTTCCAAATCTCCCACCAAAACCTCCCTTCTCCCCCCAAACTCACAGACCTAACTTCCGTATAATGGAGACAACTCTTTGTAGGATTCCTGTACAGAACCCAGAAATAATGTTAGTTCCAACAATCCACTCCTAGTCTTGCACTGCTATTTAACTGCTGATCCATATGGTGAGCAGCCCTGCATGTATAAGTAGATTAGCTATAGTAACTCAACTTTACTAGCCCAGGAAGTTCAGGGAGGCATGTTGACTAGAAATTCAAGAGACCATGCACCACCCTTGATAAAAAGCAGAAAAAGAAGCTTCAGTTGTAGTCCTGGTCTGCCTTTACTATTAGAGGCTACACTAAGGAAATAAGAGATGTTCACACTTCCACAAAAAAACTTAATTCTCCATTTGTGTCCTTGGAGTGTAGCTTTAACCTTTTTCAATCTCAAAATTTTCAGGTAGGAAAATTCCAGTCATGGGCATGCTAGGCAATATGTGAACTTTTTGAGGGCTATCCAATGTCAAGTTTCATGTGCGGACACCACCCTTAATCCAGAGCTTATCAGACTCCATGGAGAATTCAGTCTACCCTTCCATCAGCCAGAATCTTTCTGAACAATCTCCTCAAACAAAAGAAGGGGGATAAACAGAAAATTTTCATTCCCATTTTTTTCAGTTCTCTCTTATTCAAGCAGACCTTGGCTTCTAAATATTAGGGAATGAATTCCCATTCTGGTCAACCATATTTGTTTTTAAATTATGAAGGCTAGAAATTCCACACCTCATCATTGACACCTCCCTAAACTTCTTTGCCACCTAGGTCTCTCCCCAACAAGGAGCCCAAGCTATCTAAGCTCCAAGGGGTGATTGTTATTCTATCACCATGTCACACTGGAAGTGATAAGGTCCATGGCAGAAGCTCTGTTTCCAACCCACCTTCTTAAGCAACTACAGGAACTGGCCACTCCTCAGACCTGGGCATGTCACAGACCCACTGTGGTATTTCCAAAGCTCCATGTCCTTTCACTTAGAGGCACCCTGCAGCTCCCTTCAAGAGGAAGCAGAAAAAACAAGCATCTTTTCCCCCAAACCCCAGGCTCAGAGAACCCAAGAGCCAGGCTTGGATTATACGGCATTTTCCTTCACACATAAACCAGCTTTCTGTTTTTTCTTAACAGAGACCTTTCAGTCTGAAGTCATTAAGACAACTGTCTTAAAAATCCATTTGGAGACAAGTGTGGAAGATCACACCTGTAATCCAGGAGGCTGAGGCAGGAAGATCACAAGTTCAAGGCCAGCCTAGGCAACTCAGCAAGACCGTCTCAAAAAAAAAGGTGGGAAGGCTGGGGACACAGCTCAGTAGTAGAGTAACCTTGGGTTCTTTTTTTTTTTTTTTTTTAACTTTTTTTTTTTAAGAGAGAGAGAGAGAGAATTTTAATATTTATTTTTTAGTTTTTGGCGGACACAACATCTTTGTTTGTATGTGGTACTGAGGATCGAACCCGGGCCGCACGCATGCCAGGCAAGCGCGCTACCGCTTGAGCCACCTCCCCAGCCCCCTAACCCTGGGTTGTATCCCCAGTACTACCAAAGAAAAAATCCATTTGTATGTTTTAATCTTGATGGTGTTGTGGTCACGTGACAGCAAGCATCATCCAAAATTCAGAACTGCATACTAAAATTTATTCCATGTAAACTATATCTACAGTTAAAAAAGAAATGTGTGTTAAAAAGTTAAACATCACTGGCATAATCCCCCTGTAAAATACAAAAGACTATAGCATCCCTCGTGGGCACCTTCTCACCCAAATTGGTAGCTCAGTACAGCCAAGGTTTGAGAATATATTTTGAGATGCGGTCTTGTTATGTTGCCCAAGCTGGCCCAGAATTCCGGGGTTCGAGCAATCCTCCTGCCTCAGCCTCCTGGGTAGCTGATTAGCTGAGACTATAGGTGTGCACCACCCTGATCAGTTTAAGAATACCTTTTGAATTCACTCAAAAGATTCTAAGTGTCATAAGAAACACAAAGACTTGACTGAATTTTTGTTTTTCCTTTAAAAAGGGTCTGACCATAAGGAGACTCCTCATACATTCAGAAGCCCGATGAATTTCCAGGGATTAAAGTGAAGGTCAAGCATGTGGTTTCTGGGCGTGCCTTACTTCAACAGCTTGGTTTCATATTCTCAAATTCAGTCCTTTTTACAACAGCTGCATGATGATTAATCTCACTGCACAGAACCCAAGCCAACATGAATGTTCAGAGCAGCATGACTCATAATAGCCAAAAAGCAGAAACAACCCAAATGTCCATCAACTTATAAATGGATAAGCAAAATGTGGTCTATCCTTACCATGGCTGTTATTCAGCCATAAATGAACAACATACACATACATGCTGCATTCAACATGGATGGACCTTGAAATCATAATGCTAAGAGAAAGAAGCCAAGCACAAAGGACCCCAGAATGTAAGATGACATTTATATGAAAAAAATCTAAGAGACAGAAAGTAGATTGGTGGTTGCCAGAGGCTAGAAGGAATGAATGGATGAGGGAAGCCAAGAGGAATGGGGGTGATGGCTGAGTATAGGGTTTCTTTTTGAGGCAATAAAAATATTATAAAATTGACAGTCATGCAACTCTGTGAACATACTGAAAAACACCAAATTGTACATGTGAAATAATGGAATTACATAGCATGTGAATCATAACTCAGTAAAGTGCCTCCCCCCCAAAAAAAGTCAAACAAGCTGAGCCTTCAGATTTCTACTCATTCAGAGGTAACAAAGGCAAGACAAGAAAGCCCCAGAAATTTGGTTTGCTCCCCTTCCTCCACCACAAGCCCTTTCCAGGCACAAGCTCAGATGCAATGTACACCAAGTAAAGGGACTGCAAAGGATAGCTGTCTTTACCAACCCCACCTATCACTGTATGGCAAGTAGCTGCTGTGCAAACGTGTTGTCCCAGGCACTAGAAATACACACTGACAAGCTCCTTCACAGCTTTCCTGCCACTAAAGCACCTGCAACCAGTGTCCTGGGCTTCTCTGTTCACTCACAGCAGAGAGATATGGCTGCAGATGCAGAACAGAACAATAGAATAAACAATTTGGAGAGGTTTTTTTTTCCTTTAAGAGCATGGTTTCTGATGTTTATAAAGAGCAACCAAAACAGGAAAAATTAGCTTTAGAAAAAAAAAGAAGGCCTACTGAAGTTGGAGTAACAGTCATGCAACATCAACAAAGAAATAACACCCAAGCTCTTTTCATGCAAACATGCATTAAGGAATGCCAGATGGGAATGTTTAGTGTACCAGCCACAATGACTATTTCTTAAAACTACACTAAGTTACAGCATAATGGGAATGTGTTGCTAATTATTTCACTGCCCTGCCTTCCATATCCCACAAGGGAAAGCAGTTACAGGGGCATTTCCCATGGACATGTGGGGCCAGCTCCTGTTACCCTCCCCTACTACCTATTGGAAAGCAGGCAGAACCTCTCTTTTTCTACTTTAAAATAACAACCAATTTAGATCCTCCATTAGCCAATCTCCTTACAAAATTAAAGTAGGGCTTATAAAAACGTAATTTATGACACACCATCCTAAACCCCCTTTGGTTTAGAAGCAGAACACCAATTAAGCCCATTTCCCTGAGAAGACTAGGAGTCTTTAAAAGTAGAGAAACAAGCCCCAGGCTGTGATTCACCTTTAACTACTTCATCCAGCACTAAGGAAGGCAGCTGGCTGGATGGAGCTGTCAACTGACCCAACCTCTCCCCTGTCCTTACCCTTTCGACTTAACCCATGTGAAAATTTAACCAAGATTTAAGAAAATAAGGCACAGAAACACAAGACTATACTAAAGCCTGCCTTTCATTTGCTGGCAAGGTAAACTATGTTAGTGCATTTATGAGATACTAAATGACTAGGCCACTTGACATCTCCCGGAAGGAATCATTTGAGCAACACAAAGTAACAAGGGATGCAATGTGGGCTTCATCAACTTAAGGAATAAGTTTTCAGAGAAGAGGAAGGAATAAATTCCAAGGCAGAGGACAAGAAAAGGGATCAGGCCCCACAAAGCAACCAGGAGGGAAGGCAGTCAAACTATGACCATCAGGAAGGAGAAGTTAAAGAAATAAGAGAGAGGAGCTGGGGATGTGGCTCAAGCGGTGGCGCGCTTGCCTGGCGTGCATGCGGCCCGGGTTCGATCCTCAGCACCACATACAAACAAAGATGTTGTGTCCGCCGAAAACTAAAAAATAAATATTAAAGTTCTCTCTCTCTCTCTCTCTCTCTCTCTCTCTCTCTCTCTCTCTCTGTCTCTAAAAAAAAAAAAAAAAAAGAAATAAGAGAGGGGCTTTGTATGGTGGCACATGCCTGTAATACCAGTTATGCAGGAGACTGAGGCAGGAGAGTCACAAGTTCAAGGCCAGTCTGAGTACACCCTGATTCAAAATAAAATTTTTAAAAAGGGCTAGGGGTGTAGCTCACAGCCAGAAAGCTCCTGGGTTCAATCACCAGTACTGCAAAAATCAAAGAAAAGTGAGCAAGCCTCAGCACAACAGCACCATAAAGAAGACCAGAAAGAAGTGGGGGGAGGGGGGGACTTTCAATGCTTGAGGTCAGAGGACCAAAGGCTTTTAAGAAGGCCAGCCCTTCTCTTCAGTTTAACACTGGCATCCACATTCTCGGGTGAGGTGTGGAGAGGGTCCCCAGCTGCCACCTTCCTTCCTGCCTTCATTGCAGAGCAGCAGGCCCTGTTCCATGCCGGCCCACAAACAGATGGTAACCGTTTCTTTCAGCTTTGTCCAGAAGGAAAGCAGGATTTCATTCCCAAAGTAGAAAGTGTGGTATTGCCACTTTTATTACCCAGGAAGATAAAATCTGCTTTCTGAGCACTTCACCAACATCATGAATATCCAGCTTTCTTCCCACTAACTTTAAGTGGGAAGGTCCTATCTACTACTATTTGTGTTTCTATGAACAATTCAAGGGTTTCTGCCTGAGTGCATGTGCCAGACTATGAATCAACAATGACAAAGAATTTGCAAATATTACATAGTTTCGACTTTATGAACTTTGTGGTGGCAAAAATCACATTTCTATCAGAGCTGTCCCTGAGGTGGCACCTCAACCTTCCCTTCGTATGGCTTTACTATGGCACTACCAGCATAGAGGCCTTTTCAGAATGGACTTCCAAGGAGATTTCTCAGAACCTAGAAGGCACAAGAAAAATAAATGCCACCGGAGTAGACAAAGAAAGGCTAAGGACACATGTCAAAACTACCCAAACATGGAGAGGCTCATGTGCTATGATGGATTCCAGATGAGAAACAAGGCCGTGTGGGGGGCCTGGGAATCTGTACTTTGGAGCTTTTCCAGATGGCTTTGAAACAGACAACCAACATCACTGAGTCTCCATGGTCTAAAGGTGGGTGGCAACTTTCCATAAAGAGCCACATAAGAAAATATTCAGGCTGTGCTGGCCATGCAGGTCACTACCACAGGTTCTTCTCTGTGTGTTTGTGCCTGTGTTTTACAACCCTTTAAAAATGCTTAGCTGGAAGGTCAGACAAGAATAGGCCAGTTGAGCAGAATTTGGCCCAAGGGCTTCAGTTTGCTGATCCCTGTGTCTAAGGTCTTTTTCCTAAGCAACAAAGATATTAAGCTAAATTTCCATAAGTGACTTCTTAGAACTTAAGACTAGAATAATTTGAGAAATATTTCCTGCATTTAAGTTAACAACTTACTAAATGTTAAAAAAAAAAAAAAACAACAGCTGATAACTTATAATTGGGACTCCTGCTTTTGAGGTATACATATAAGTAACATTGACAATTAATGGAAACAACTCACACTAGAGAATGAGAATGCCAATATCCATTTTAACCTCAAATGGCTAATGTATGCTTCCATTTCAAGAAACCAGAAAAAGAGAAAACTAAACCCAGAGTAAAAGGAATGAAGGGATTAATAACAGAAATCAATGAAATTAAAAACAGAAAAGCTATAGGAAAGAAACCGAAAAGCTATAGGAAAGAAAATATATATATATATATAATCAAGCAAAAGGCTGTTTCTTTCAAAAGATCAATAAAATGGCAAACTAGCAAGACTGACAAAAAAGAGAAGACATAGACTGACAATATTAAGAATAACTGGCTATCATTACAGACCCATAGGCACCAACAAGGCACAAACAACTGTACACACTCAAACTTGACAATTTATGAAATGGGCCAATTCCTCTTAACAACACAAACTATCACAACTCACCCAATAGGAAATAGGCAATCTGAACAGCCCTAAAACTATTAAGGAAATTAAATATATGACCTAAAAGCTTCAAATAGAAAGAAATCTTGAGGTTCAGAGGGTTTTGCTAGATAATTCTACCAAACATTTTAAGAAGAATTAACGGCAATTCTTCAGTCTCTTCCAGAGAAAATAGCAGAAGGCCTCCTAAGTTTATGAAGCCAGTATTTTCCTAATATGAAAACCAGACAAAGCCAGTACCAAAAAGGAAACTTGTAGCAGGGCATTATAGCACACACCTGTAATCCCAGCAGCTCGGGGCGGGAAGCTAAAGCAGGAGGATCGCAAATTCAAGGACAGCTTAGGCAACTTAGTGAGACCCTGTCTCAAAAGAAAAGGAAATAAAAGGGGCTAGGGATGTAGTTCAGTGGTAGAGGGGCCATAGGTTCAATCTCCAGGACAAAAAAAAAAAAAACCTAAAAGGAAAAAATAAATCACATGCATCACATTAACTGAAGCAGAAAATGTATTTGGCAAAATTCAACACCCATTCTAGCCAAAAAACAAACAAACAAAAAAATCAAAAACAAAGAACACAGAAAATAAAAAAATAGGAACTTGATAAAGATCATCTACAAAAATCCTATAGCTAGCATAATACTCAATGATAAAAGACTGAATGATTTTCCCCTAAGATGGTTAACAAGGCAAGTATGTCTGTTTTCATGGTGGCTGTTCAACACAGTAAACAAAGTGTAACCAGCTCAGTAAGGAAGGGCACAGAGAAGTTAACAACTCAAGGTCACAGCTGGTAAGTGATGAAGTCAGAATTCAAATCCAAGCAGCTGGGCTCCAAGCCCCAATGCTTCTAAACAAAGGAACTCCACTAACAACTTACTATTCGCAAGATGCTTTTTTAAAAAAAAGCCCTATCATGTTCTTGAGCTTTATACCGAAGGGAGTTAAGGTGATGGTATATGGTCTTTCCTTCCTCCAACACCAAGACTACCTGCCCTAGACTATATAAACCCCACTTAGGAATACCAAACATATGCACAGAAAGACTCATGACCCTCTTTCTTAAAATTCCAGAACTGGACAACTTCAGCATTATACTGTTCCGATGTTAAACCCCACTACTGTTTTAAGGCACGAGTCCTAAAAATACTTCAAGAAAAAGGGTTCTTCATTAAACCAAGTTTCAGAAACATTCTATATTCATCTCTATGCCCTAAGGTCAGGAGGGAAATCTGGAATGCTCATTCCAGTCTTATTTAGCCACTATTATCTGCAGTGTTTCTAAAAGACTTCAACTAAACATTACAATGTCCTAAAAATTGCCTGGGACTCTTTCTGGAGATTTCCATTCTAGGGAAAATGTACTCAAGTAACACAAACACCTAAGCAATACCTTAAAAAAAATCAAAATATCCTTTAAAAATTCTGTTTTAATTACTTAGGAAAGTGCTTTATCTAAAGTAGACAAGTCTTCGAATAACAAGCCAACTATTATTTTCTACCTCTTCTCTTGCCAGAAGAACTTTCCAAATCTTTCAGTAAGTTAAATTCACACCTCTTTGTAACTGAGCATCTTTATCCACTTTGGCACAATTTCAAAGTACTAGGACCTAAATATTGCAATTAGTGTTAAGTATTTTATGTATTATTTGACAGTCTTCCAAACATTTTATTGGCCATCCCACCCAACAATGCCGTGTGTGGGATTTTTGTTATCATTAGCACCTTCATGGAGAGGGAAGAATTTAGGTACACATTAAACTACCCAAAGTCAAGATTCAAGTCAGCTCAGTATCTGGAACATGCTACTGGCTCTTACCAACCCCTTATGAGTTTGATTTAATACATAAATGCATTTAATCACCAGTATTGAAACGGACTGAATTTGTCACCAGCTCCACTTCCTAAGAGGAAGTTCTGCTGAGAGAAGGAAGCTAAAGGGCCACAACTGGCCACTCTTGACAGGCACTAAAGAAGATGGGAGCAGAGATGAAGATTGCCCACTCAGGCCTGTCTAGGTGCAGGCTAAGTAAATCTACATTATCTACATCTTCCTGCCCTTATGTACCTTCCCTGCCTCTTCTCCTTTAAAAGTTCTACTAATTTTCAGGAAGTTCAGAGATGACAGTTTTGTTTTGGTACCAGGAATTGAACTCAGTTACTTAACCACTGAGCTACATCCCCAGCCCAGAGATGGAAGTTTTAAAACAAGTACATCTCTTTCACCTTCCTTCAGAGCTGGCTTTGAATAAAATCTCTTTTCCCACCAATTTGATTCCAAATATTTCTGAAACAGCAAGTGTCATGGCCTAGCATCATGGTCTAGCCCCTTTCTTCCCCTGGGGAGATTTCATACTATCCAGTAACAGTTTTGGCAAGCCAGACAGCAGAAAAATCCTGCCTTGAGCAAGAGAGCTCAGGCCAGCAGCAATCTCTGAGGAGGAAAGGACTTTGGGCTGAAACCTCTCACAACTAGCCTAATTTGCACTTGGAATGACCTGGGAAGGGTCCCACCACGGCTGCCTGGAGATATTAAATCCTGGGGAGATTTGTCTTTTTCCGTTCCTGATGCAACTTTGGCTGCTTAAAATTTGCTTAATTGGTGAGGAAAATGAGGTTATTAGAGATGATTGATGGGCCACTGTTGGTAGACCCATCAGGGTGCACAGCGAGGATTTTTATCTCTACCATTGAGGTTTTTGGACTTTCAGTAGGGATCATTTTGAAGTATCAGCTATAAACAGCCTGGGCTCTTTAGGTATTTGGAATTTAAGCTACTTGGAGCTTGAGTGAGCTGTTCTAAGCCATTTGCTTTTTGGGTACTGGTCAATAAGATGAAATTCTGAGGACAAAAAAATGTTCCAACAATTACACTGGTTTGATGAGTGTTCCTTTGTTCATTTGTTCAGTTTTGTTTGGAAAAAAGATTACATCATGGCCTAAAAATCTAAAAGTGCATGCTAACTTAGTTCAACTGTTTTATATTGTTTGTTAACTTGACAAGTGGCTTCAACAGGCTATATTCTGATGGCTGTATCATCATATTTATCTACTAGCATGGGGAATTCCATTTCAGAAGAACATGTCCCATTACTGGGTTGGAAGAAACTGTGAGAAGTTCATCCAGAAGGTACAAAGTAAGGGTTTGGTCAACCCACATCTAACCCCATTCGCCCCTCCGCGTGTGGGTTTTTTTTCCATGACATGTAAGATGGATTTCTCCAGCCCACCATTGAAACAGTGTAAGAAATTCTAAAAGCGACACATTTTACTGACCAAAAACATTTCTAGGGCATAGTCCTTGCTTCAGTCATCAGATGGGCCTCTATCAAAACAAAAAATGGACAAAATTTATCTGCAATCTCTTTGGGCTTCAAGATTTTTTTTTTCTTTCTGGTGAATTCACTTTTAATTTTATGCCCTTAAATTAAATGTTTTTGTTTGTCTAACTGAGGCTTTTCATTTTCTCTATCTGAGGTTATTTCCCATCTCTGAAAAAGAAACTTGTTCTACAAGTTTTGCTGCCCATGGTCTTTAAGATATAAATTTTCTACCTGGTCTCAAGGTTGGAAATGCAAATTTGACTTAACAGAGTGCTTTCAATATCAGGTCAAAAGTCTGACTTTTAAAACTAGCAAATTTTAAATCTAAGTTTTAAAATTTTCTTGTATGTACCTATGTTTATATGCATATGTTTTCTATTAGCATAGAACCAAACTGACTTATAGAAAATTTGCCCAAATGCCTCTATTGATATGACTTTAGCAAATCTGTAATAAGCAATTTAAACTGAAGAATGTCTTTTAAAATCTAGCAGCTAATTTTTCTGGCCTACTAAACAATTAGGATATTTGTCTCCAGATATTTAAGATACAGTGTTCAGATGGGTGTGATGGCACACATCTGTAATCCCAGCGGCTCAGTAGGCTGAGGCAGGAGGACTGCTAGTTCAAAGCCAGCCTCAGCAACTTAGTGAGGCCCTAAGCAACTTAGAGAGACGCTGTTTCCAAATAAAATATGAAAAGGGATGAGGAAGTGGCTCAGTGGTTAAGTAACTCCGAGTTCAATCCTTAGTACCAAAAAAAAAAAAAAAACACCCAGATATAGTGTTCAGTGTTTTCTATAGCAACCTCTTAAGACCTTTTTGACAAAAAAAAAAAAAAAAAACTTAAAATGATAACTATGATTGATTTCCATGCAACTTTTTAAATACATGACAGTAGAATGTACTTATATACTTTGATATATCATACATAGATGCAATTTAATGATAGTTATTGAAATTAATAAAATTAAATACAGAGGGGAGGCCTTTTGATTCTTAAAAATGTAGCTTTTAAAATTGTTTTGTTTTTACAAGGAAACTTTAGTCCAGAACTAAACAGTTCTGTTTTCTTTTAGTAAGTATGTAATGCTTGTAGCTATATATGCCACTCTTGGTTTATCTAAAATAGTAATTATTTAATAGATTTGGAAATTCACAGGTGAGCCTGTTCTTTCCTTGTTCCAGTCCTGAAATAAGCCAAAGGAAATACATGATTTAAAATGCTAATGACCTATGTACAGTTTATGTTTCTGATTTCTGGAGTGACTTCATTGTAAAATGAGCTAAAAATTGAAGTTTGTGAATTGACTATAAATCCTAACAGCACTTTCAATTTATTCGGGACTGAGCCCAGGAGCACTTTACTACTGAGCTATATCCCCAGTCTTTTTTTATTTTTTATTTTGAGACAGGATCTCACCAAGTTGCTGGGTCTGGCCAAACTTGTGATGCTCCTGCCTTAGCCTCCCAAGTTACTGGGTTTACAGGTGTGCACCACCACACCTGCCCTAACAGTACTTTCAAAAATTAACTATCAGTCAACAAGGTACTTCACTCCATTTTTAAAATGTTTTAAAAAAAATTGTTTGTCTGATGTCAAAAGCCTAGCAATGCTTAAATTCTAGAAAAACTTAATTTTTTTAATATTTTTACTTGTAGATGGGACACAATTCCTTGATTTATTTTTCTGTGGTGCTGAGGATTGAACCCAGTGCCTCACACATGAGCCAAGTGCTCTACCACTGAGCTACAACCCCAGCCCTTAAACAATTTGTAAAATGCATTTTTCCCATTTTTTTTTTTTTACTGGTGCTTTATAATTGTATATACTGATGGGATTAAAATGCATTCATAAGTAGGATCCAAAAGTCTGGCAACTAGTAAACCACTCTTAGTAAAGTTTACAATAAAGTTTTAAAAAATCTGAGCCAGAATATTATGTTGTAATTGTTGTAGATGTAACTAAATTGTCTAATTTGCAAACTTTAAAAGTGATGATAATGCCTTCTATATTGCTTGTAGTCATTTTTTTATATAATGTGAGCTATGTCTCTATAGTTAACAAGAGGCACTCTGCTTTGTTCGTCCTGCATCTCAAGACCAAGATTTTAAAATGTGTAAGACTGGCTATTTTAAAAAAAGGTATTCTCAAACTATTTACATTGTGTTAAGACTTAGTTTACAAAGTACACTTCAGTACATATGTATGTTCCTAATTGAAAAATGATATTAATTCTTGTAACTTGTGTTCAAAGTTTTTATAGTTCTATAAAATGTACCTAAATTCTAAAGATGCTTTCTACTGGATGGTAATTAACCTTAATTTACATAAGAAGGACTCTGGGTGACAGGCACTCAAACTCAGACCAGACAGGATTGAGTTGAGCAGAAGCTTTGCTTTTGGGGGAGGAAGGAGGATAAAGATGATAAAACTAAAGAGGTTGTGTTTATTCAAATCTATTATACAGACTAGATTGCCTTGCTCTTATTAGTGATTTGCATTTTTCTGGACTAAGAGCTAATCTTAAAAAAAAAATTCTGTTCCTTAAAATTGGCTAAAAGTGTGTGTGTGGGGGGGGGGGGGGTCTTCTGATGCTGACTCAGACTGTCTTGTCACTTCCTCTCCAATGTAGAAACACTCAGATAAAAGAACCATGGGCTGGGGATATAGGTCAGTTGGTAGAGTGCTTGCCTACCATGCACCACGGGTGGGAGTTGGAGCAGGAGGATAAACAAGCAGGGTATATAGTGGTGAATATCTACAATCCAAGCTACTTGGGAGGCCAAGGCAGAAGGATCTCAAGTTCAAGGTCAGACTGGGCAATTAAGTGAGACCCTGGCTCAAAATTGAAAATGAAAAGTGTTAGGGATATAACTCAGTGGTAGAGCACCCCTGGGTTCAATCCCCAGAACTGCAAAAAGAAAAAGAAAGAGGGAGGGAGGAGTGGGGAAAGCTCCTGCAACATGGGAGCCAAGATGCTTGGCAAATGATCCACACAGTCTTCAGAGAAAATCATTCAAAACCAAAAGTGGAAAATCATGTAGAGTCACTTGTCAACCCCCACCAAAAAATAAACAGCTGGGAGGTCATGAAAAGCAAGTTCTGGCAAACTAATGTTAAACATTTCAGCCCAGACACCTGTATGCCAGTGGCTCAGGAGGCTGAGGCAGAAGAATCAAGAGTTCAAAGCCAGCCTCAGCAACAGCGAGGGGTTAAGCAACTCAGTGAGACCCTGTCTCTATATAAAATAGGGCTGGGGATGTGGCTCAGTGGTTGAGTGTCCCTGAGTTCAATCCCCAGGACCAAAAAAATTCAAAATCTGCCTCCTTTAGGAATAAGCATCTGACCTCTTATGTTCAAGTTATACACACTGATCCAACAATGGACTATCAAGGCAGGTGACACAGAAGCCCCAATTGTCTCAAGACTGAGGGTATGAAATAAGCAGGGGGGATATAAAACAGACTGAATTCGCTACCCCCACTTCCTAAGAACAACTTCTGTTGAAACAAGGAAGCTAAAGGGGCTGCAACCCCTCACCCTGACAGGTACTAAAGAAGAAGGGAGCAGAGATGGAAATTGCCCACTTAGCCTGTCTAGCTGCACGCTAACTAAATCTACATAGCTACATTTTTCTACCTTTTTGTCACTTCCTTGCCTCTTCTCTTTAAACACTCTGCCAATTTTCAGGGATTTCAGAGATGGGCTTTTTGAAACAATTATGTTTCTTCCATCTTCCTTCAAACCTGGCTTTGAATGAAACCTCTTTTCCTAATAATTTCACTGTGAATTCATTTTCTGGAACAGCAAGTATCATTCCTCTCCAGGTGAGATCTTGTGCTGCCTGGTCACAGTATTGTCAGTACCTCACTGACTCCCACCTGAATACAGATAACAGTATCAATTTAATAAAATCCAGGCCCATTACACCTCAGGGCTGCAGAGTTGTTTTTCCTGGTGTCTGCAAAAGTGCCTGGTTGTAAGGATTTAAAAGAGCATTTGTGATGGTTTATTTGCAGACTCAATTGAGGAGGTTTCCCAACTTTTCAAAAGAACAGAGCCCTATAATTAAACTACCAAGAAATGGTGGTTGGAGTGCACACCAAAGGCTTTGGGTTACAATTGCAGTGAAATGGTAGATTAAAACGCCTAGAATATGCACTGACTTCAAAAACTAAACTCAATAATAGCTTTATTGAACACTTTTTAAACAGATACCCAATCACAATCCAGTAATTTTTTTTTTCTTACCAAGGCTGGTCTCAAACTTGTGATCCTACTGCCCTAGCCTCCTGAGTGACTGGGATTGGAGTGCGCCCAGCTCAACAGGCCAGTAATTTTATAACTAATCCTTACCTGCAAAGGGTTAGTATGACCATATATATATAACCTTGGTTGCAATTTAAATTCTAAAGAACATTAATTCCAAATCTTCCAGATAGCAAGTTCAAAACCAAAAGCTCTAACTTTTCAAAGCTATTAAATAAGGCTGGGGATGTTACTCAGTAGCGGAAGTGGTAGAGAGCTCCCCTAGCATGCATAAGGCCCTGGGTTCCATCCCCAGTAATAAAAAAAAAAAAAGCTATGAAATAAAGGCCACAGCACTTCAGTCTTCTCATAAGAAGGTGACTTGGGCCTGTGACTGTCAGTTCAAATACAGCCGATTTAATTATGTACTAAGGGGATGAAAAGATTCCAAACTGTTAACTCCTCCACTGCAAACCATCTTTCTCTCCTCAAAAAAGCACAAGACAAATCATCTACCAGTTACTCAATTGGAAAATGGTCTCCATAATGGCTCAGACAGAACCTCAGATTACTTGAAAAAGCATCTCTGCCCCAATAGTAAGGGGGTGAAGGGGCACTGCCAGAGTCTTGCTAATGGAGTCACTTCTGTCAACTGTCAATATTCCTCCGAAAGCACTTAAAACAAGAGAAAACTACCCAATGAGCCCTAGAGGCTGCCTGACATAAATTAAAAACTAATTTTACCATATGCTATCTCTATTGGTTTAAAGAAATGGGTATAACATAGGAACTATACTATAAATAGAATCATTATGGTTTATACAATTTTTTAATGGCAAGTTCACAAAATGAATTCCCAGCACTGGGAGATAATTCAGCTTGGAATCATTTGGAGTATGATGAGTACAATTAAGGATCTTTTGCAGAGTTGAGGGAAGGAAAGTTTAATAAAGAAAAAGTCACAATAACACAAAAGTGCACACCAAGGAAGACAGACTCCAACCAGGGACCTCACCCAAGCCGTCCATAAAACATTTTCAAATATAATTAATATATGAGAGAAAATCCATGCAAGGCACAGAAAGAAATGTCTTGCTCTAAAGTTATTCCATTCGGAGTCCAGGAGTTTCTCTTTCAGCCACTTGAAAGCAGAGCAAAAGACTCAGAGCAAGGAATTTGGGTGTCTGTTGGGAGAGGAGGAATAATCAGGTAGAAATGAATCTTCTGGGTGGATGTGGAATTTAGTCTTTATCCAGGGGTAATGGGGACCCTTGGGAGGGTTTTAAAATGAGAAAAGGGACAGGTCCTATTGAGTCCCTGATGACTAATCCCTCTTCAAAACACACAGAAAAATGGGAGGCTGTGGCCAAGAATCAGGAATCAGATGAGTGAGTAATGAATTTGAGAGCATTCAACAGGTAGAACCAACAGGACTTAAGGAAAAAGCTAACTGGTGGCGGGGGTAAGGTGGGTGTGCCAAAGGTTTCTAGCATAAATTTTTGTGTTTTTAATGAGGAACCAACTAGAGTGGTCCTCATACTTTAATCAACATCAAAATTACTGGAAGATGCTTAAAAATGCAAATTTCAGGAACTCATCACCCCCCCCACACACACACACACACACACACCACATTGTGATTAGAGTCAATCTACAACAGGGCCCATGCTTACATTCCCCACTCCCAAGACTCCACTGTCAAAGCCACAGGCAGGTGCACATATTATTTATGACAATAGGGGATAAAGTGTAATGGAAGGGGATAATGAAAAGGTTGGGGGGGGCAAGCTCTTTCTATTCTTGAAAAAGAGAAAAAGCTAAATGCAATTAAAATGGATTGTTTAGGTTTTAGTTAAAACAGTTATAGCTACTTAAAACACACAAAGAAAGTATGCTTCCACCAGAAAGCAGCTCACCAAATACAGAGAAGGGGAGCTTGCTGGATGAGCTAATGGTTCAGGAAATCAGGGTAGACAGATCACCTCAAGCCACAGGCCGGGCTGGGTAGTAAGTGTTGGCCAAGCCATGGGTTCCTAATACCTTTGGAGGAAGTAGGAGCCATCCTCCCTCCCTAATAACTTACTGTGTACTGGAGACTTCCAAAAAGGACCAGGTTAATTTTGATGATTTGTCAACCAGATTACTGAAATGCCTAATCAGAACATAAAGCAGGGATACACCATCTGAGCAGTATTAACATTTTGGGCTGTCAATGCTGTGGGGGGACCTACTGGACATAGTTAAAATGTTGAGCAGGATCCCTGGCTTTCACCTACTAGAGTGGAATACCATCGCTACTCCTCAGTTTAGCCAACCAAAAATGTCTCCTCAAACAGTCAAATGTCCCCCCAGAGGGTAGGGGTTGATGGAACACCTCCATTGAAGGTGAATGTTTTTAAACTAAGAGGCTTCCCAGTTATATAAGTGGCAAAGGCCTTGTAATCAAGTAGTCATGGCCTTGAATTCCATATCACTTAAAAGTTGAAAAATCTCAATGGAACTATTTGTTCATCTTTAAAATGGGGACAAGTTGACCTACCATACAGTTGGGATAATTACCTAAATTCATGTGTAATACAATTAGGGCAAAGCCTGGTCCCAGTGGCAATTAATGTGTGTTTTACTCCTGAACACATGCTTTGAAGGAGAATCAGACATATCTGCTTTTAGTGCTAACCTGGGTAGAAACCTACTCCACATAAGAAAATTACAATATGATCATAGGCTATGAAAGGGCAGTCCCAGTTCTCTCATTTGGGCCTGGGGTCTAAACCTGAGTTCAAAGACTCCCAAGGGACCAGGAGATCCAATTATGGGAATGTGTAAATCTGGGTGGGAAAAAATACACATCCTTTTTTTTGGGGGGGGGCAGGGGTAACCAGGGACTACACTCAGGGGCACTCAACCACTGAGCCACATTCCCAGAACTATTCTGTATTTTATTTAGACAGGGTCTCACTGAGTTGCCCAGCACCTCACTCTTGCAGAGGCTGGCTTTGAACCTAAAATCCTCCTGTCTCAGCATCCTGAGCTGCTGGAATTACAGGTGTGCCCCAGCATGCCCAGCTCACTTTCTTATTTTCACTAGCTAAAATTCAACATTTTTTTACTTGCACTTGGAGGCCAAAAACTATACATTAACTATTCCTGGCCATTATTGCCAATTAAATGACAGATTTTTCATATCACATACATTATAGCTAAAATGCTGATTTTGTACAGTTCTACTTCAAAATTATATAAATTATTAGCCCTGCTGATAACACCTTGTTGTTTTGTGTTAGTAAAGCAGCATATGTTATATATCACATTTGGGGATTTTGTATTTTGAAAATTATATTTTAGCCAGGCACAGTGGGCATGCCTGTAATCCCAGCGGCTTGGGAGACTGAGGCAGTAGGATGGAGTTCAAAGCCAGCCTCAGCAAAAGTGAGGTGCTAAACAACTCAGTGAGACCCAAAATAGGGCTGGGGATCTGGCTCAGTGGTCATGTGACTGAGTTCAGTCCCCCATACCCCCAAAAAAATTCTAAAAGGGAAATGTGTGCTGGCTGTCCCCTGATGGATGTGAATCATCATTCCACCATTATTGTAAAATAAATTTAATCCATTTAATCATAATTTACCAAACATCTATCATGTATCAGAACTGTGTCCAGGACACAAACCCCAGACATCTGTCTTTGTGAAGATATGGCCAGCCCAGGGAACGAAATGGGGATAAAAGTACAATTGTAGAACTTTCCAGGGCTGTCTAGCCACCTAGAGACTTCTCTCCAAAGGGCACCTCACTCTCTTCTGTATACCCAGCACCCTATGGGGTATAAAGGACCAGGAACAAAGCATGTGTCCTCTACTAACTCAGATATGCCTAAACTATAGAGACATGGAAATGAGTTTATTCTTGTTAACCTCAGGATGAAAAAAATCTCAAAATGTTTTCTGGGCTCAAGAGTCCTCATAGTCCAATACTTTACTTACAAAATGATCAAATATGAGGGTTTTTTTTTTAATTTTATTTTTATTTTGTTCTTTTTAGCAAAAATAATTTTCTGAGTTATCTCATCAGCCAGAACACTAAACACCACCACCGGGCCCTACCTACCATTTCTCTTGGTGGTCTGAGTAGCTGGGTACTAACTGGCTTGCATCCTTAACTAAGCTATACAGAATCACAACATAATAACATACCTAAGTGGTTCAAGTTTAATTCCACTAAAATCACATCATGGAACTACAGCATTAGGAAGGATTACTGACAAATGGGAAAAAAAGAACATGAATCCAGGCTCCACAGGCATTTGACTCACCCTTGAGTCACATCCAATATTCACATGCCAAGAGTAATGCCTTTTGACTCATTATCATCAATTAAAATAAATGTTTATGGAGACCTCACACGTGGATTTCTCACCAAGTACCCCTCATTGAAAGGGAAAAGAATTTAGAAGATCCTGATCTAGCCAGATCTCTTCATTTTCCAAATGTAGATTTGGACAGAAAGGCTGAAATGCTTCACACCAAATGAAGTGACTGGGGCAGAAATACAGTAAGAATCAATTTCCTCCCAGAACATTTATGTAAGAACTCAAGATCTGACATAGATGCATATACATATATTCCCCCCCTCACACACAGTTATTTATTCTAGAATGTTCTTCACTTTGCCATAAAAGTTTTCTTATCTCTGAGTAACAGACTGGGAATTAAAATATTAATAGCTAATGTTTGATCTTTCTGTCTTAAGAGCCTTCTATCCTGCTTTACATGTGTACACACACACCCTTTTATCACCCATCATTTTACATTTTACAACTACATTTAAATGTCACATCCACACCACCTCAACAACTTAGAACCTGCCAGTTTCTCTCCTCCCCTCCAAAAGGTGCACCCATGGTTTTCTCTCCCTCTCTAACCAGTTCAGCTCAAAGCACTGACATTTTTCTCCCTTTTTCTTCCTGCAGTCATGGGAAGGTTTTTCCCCCACTTGCAGGACACCACAACAGACAGAAGTAGCCTGTCGTGTCAGCATTTCAGGAAGCAATACCTGGATTAAGCTAAAGGAGGTTCAAGACTCTAGCAAGGACTGAGGAAATGTAAAATCCACAGGCCATACTGAGACCACTCTCCTTACAGCCAGCAGTGTGGGGGAAACCATGCTGCACAAATATAGGCAAGTGTTCCCAAGGTGCTTACGATCAGGAACACTTCCCAGACTCGGCCCTTACTGGTGGGTGACCGTGATCCTTTCAACCACAATTTCTCCATAAAGCTTCTTCCTCCTCACCACTCAACTGAGTATACTAGAACCTCCATTAATGACTTAACCCAAAAGCTGAAAGGGTAATTCTCAGCAAAACCTTAGCGATCTCCTACATCTCCACCACCCAAGCACTATTTCATCTTCAGATTCTCCCCAGTAGTCTCCCATCCCTCCGTCCTCACCTAAGAAATGTGGGAATTAAGATGCTTTATTTTCTCCAAGTCACTTCTGACCACCCAAACATACTGACTGGTATTGCTTAACAATTCTAGTTTACAGCTAGATCCTTAACAATAAAAGCCCTAGGAGAGTTTTATGAGTTGTGCACTGTCCCTTCTGTACACCCCCCACCCCACCCACACACACAGGGAAGATGAGGCTTAGAAAGGTTGAGAAATAAACCCAAGTTCACATGCAGAGCCAATCAGGAAAAGCAGGATCAAACCTAGGTGTTGCTCTGAATCCTCAGTTTTATTAAATCTTGTGTCATCTGAGGTCCTTTAGATTTGAAGAAAATGCAAAGTGGATCCCCAGAAGTTCAGAAAGTAAGTTCTGTGTTAAAAAAAAGAAATAGTAACAGAAAAGGCTGCTCCATTTAATTAGTGAAAACGCAAGGTACAGAGATACACTCCAAGGAGGGCACACGGAAAGTGCAGATCCAAGTCCGCAGCAGTTACAGGCTTAAAGGCCACCAGAAAAAGAACAGGCAGTCCCATCCCTCCCGCCCCCACCCCCAGGTTGGAGGCGCCCAAAGAAAAGAAGCCAGCAAAGCACCCCTCCCCTTCAAAATTCCTGCACAGTTCCCAGTTTCCCAGCCCTCTCCGGTGTTGCCGGCTCTGCCTTCTGAGCCTCTCTGATTAGAGGAGTTATAATTCCCGCGCCCGGACCTCATCCCTCCCCACCCCCAATAATAATAACCGCTTCCTTTTCCCATCCCCCCTGTCCCTTTCCGGGGGATCTGTCTTCTACGCAGTCCGCTAAGAATCCTTCAAGCACTGCGTGGCTGCGGTCCTTCTCCAGCCAGAGCACCCCAAGAGGGGAAACCCCCGCCCCCAAGAGGGAAATTTACCCGCCGGCAAGCACAGGAAAAGGTGGCGCGGGCAGCCTCGCGCCGCGCACGCCCCCAGCCCAGGCCTGCGGTACAGGTCACGCCTCGCTAAGGCTCCAACGCGCTCCAGCACCCCCGCCCCAGGGGGGATCAGACAGCACCCTGCAGCCTGAAAGGGATCTCCCGGTGAAGCGCAGGGGAAAGGAGCCCTCTTAGGGAGCGGGTGAACGGTCAGGGCCCGGAAGGGCGGTAAGGCAGGCGAGCACCCGACGCGGCCCCTTCAGGCCCCGCACTGCGGCCGGGACAGAGCAAGGAGCGAACAGGGGCGCGGCGCTAGCAAGAGTGCGGCCTCCGCCCGGTCGCCAGTGCACGAGGCCCCGCAGCGCGCCTGGCGCGGCAGCCTGGGAGACGCCGGCGCCTCGCGGGCCGCCCGCATTGTTCAGCCCGCCGCGCGCGCCCCGCCTGGCCCCGACCCGGGCCCCGGCCCCAGCTCCAGCCCCAGCCCAAAGGGTGGCGAGGGCGGCGGGGGCAGCAGCGCCAGGGCCGGGCAGGTGGCGCCTGGTGCCCTCACCTTTGGCGCCGAGCATGAAGTCCAGGGTGCTGTGCCTTGCTGCTGCCATAGTGAGGAGAGGCCCTGTGCCATGCCTGGGGGAGGCGGCCGCAGAAGACTGGGGGGCCGCGCGGCGTGTCAGGCTGCGGGCGGCGGGGAGTGATCTGCGCCGGGGGAGGCCAGGAGTAGGAGGTGGGCGGGGCCGCTGGGAGCGACCCCGAGCGCGGGGGCGGGGCCGGGCCCGCCTCCAGGAGGGAGGGAGCCGGGACGCCTCCAGCCCCGAACTTGCAGCGCGGGGTGTGAGGCCTCACTAATGGTGGAAACGTGGGCGCCTTGCTCCCTAGCGTGCGTCACCAATGGCCGCGCCCTGCGCCAAGACTCAGGCCGGCGCTCCCGCCATCCGTTAGGTCACCTTAGGTTTAAACAGCGCAGCACGACTTCCAGGGGGGCCCACCCCATACACTTCCCCATATACCTCCCTCCAAGCCAAGGCCCCTTTTATTTCTCGGCCAATCAAAAAAATAAAATGCTAGGATCCACCTCTGAAGTCTTAAGTACAGCTTGCCTTTTTCTTAAAATGCGACAGTTAAACTCATTAGGATTATTATTATCATTATTATTAACCAAGGTCTGCTTTACATTTGAGGTTAGAATGGGGAGCTAAGAGAAGAAAGTAAGAAGATAACATTGTTGCTAAGTTTGGGGTGGGCAATTGCAGATTTGGGAGCTCCTTCTCCAGCAAGACTTTTCCATTGCTAGTGCCTCTATTCATGGCAATGGGCTTTCTGTGGTGGGCTTATTTTTTTACATTGAGGTTACAGCTAGTACTCAACAAAATGAGATCACAGAGAACAGAATTGTCTGTGGACTAAAACTCTCCTTGATATGACTGACAAATATCCCTAGGCAAATGCCTCTACCATCCAGCAGGCTCAGGTGCCTTTCTGGACCACAGGGAATTGCTGTGAACAGCTAAACAAAATTTAGATCAGTAAACTCATATGCTTCCACAAAAGCACCAAGAACCTGGATTTGAAACTCCTCTGTCCTGGAGTCAGTTCCTAAGGGCTGTTTTGCTGAGTCCTTCAGGGTCCTACAGCAACCAGGCAATGTCTTCAGGAGTGTTCTTCAACAGACTGTTCTCTAATGAGAGCTGAATCCTTTTTCAGCAACCATGTTAATTTTTTTCCTACCCATGGCCAACTGTATGTTACTCTGCTCTACTTCTGTGGAGCACAAATCCTCAATTTTGTTAGCAATATATTTGGCTTTCTCACCCTTCAGTATCTCTATGTGAGTCTGCAACTCCTATTTCTTTCTGGGATGTTCTCCAGTTCTTACCATTCCTCTGGAGTCAGGTCATTGGAATGTAGCTGTCCCCCTTCTGTATGCTGCAGGGTCAGTAGGCCCCACAGGCCTCAGATGTGCCTCTCCCCACACCGCATCAGGGTGGGCCAAGTTCTCAGAAGGAGCCTGCCCTTGGTTTAATTATGTGCTGTAGCCATCTTGAAATTCTCAAGAATTTTTGAACCTGGAACCCAGTGTTTTCCTTTTGCAATGGGCCTGAAAATTATGTAGCTGGTCCAGCTCAGCAGCTCATGTTGGGGCAGTGTAGGCAGCCCTCAGACTGGGCTTGAAACCCTATGCCCATCACCTATACCTCACTTTGTTTCCTGCAAGGTATAAAATAAACAGATGAAAAATCCCGAGATGCTTTGCTAATCAGCCATAAAATCAGCCATAAAAAAGTAGAGTTTTTAAAAACCATTCAGGCCTGGCAAGGTGGTGCATGCCTGTAATCCCAGCAGCTCAGAGGCTGAGGCAGGAGGATCAGGAGTTCAAAGCCACCCTCAGCAATTTAGTGAGGCCCCAAGCAACTCAGTGAGACTGTGTCTCTAAAAATAGAGCTGGGGATGTAGCTCAGTGACCAAGTGCCCCGAAGTTCAATCCCTGGTAACCCTCCCTCCCCCCAAAAAAAGCTGAGAGTGAAAAACCATAAGCAACTTGCTTAGCAAAATGCTACTTAGTGTTAGGCATTACTCCTATCCTAAAACTTGCTTTCAAATGTGTCCTTACTGCCCTGAGCTGTTAGCCACAGTGACTACCAACTGAGGATAAGTCAAAAAACAGAAAAGTGCCCTTTGTTAAAAAGGAGGTGATGGGGCTGGGGTTGTGGCTCAGTGGTAGAGCGCTTTGACTAGCATGCATGAGGCACTGGGTTCAATCCACAGCACCACATAAACAAATTAAATAAACAACAACAACAAAAAAGGTATCCTGTCCATTACAACTAAAAAAAAAAAAATCAAGAAAAAAAAGGAGGTGATGGTGATGGTGGTGGCAGTAGAGGAGCTGCTTTACTTACAAGAAACATCCACTGAACCACTAGGAGACTGTCCATTATGCTTCTGTCCCAAACCTTCCTTGTGAAGGAGGGGATGGGAATGGGGGAGGGTTAGCAGCTCTTAGCAGCTGCCCTGGCCATCAAAGCTAGTAACCTTTTGTTTTACTGTTTTCTTTTGTACCATTTCACTTGGGACCCTAGGAGACATTCCACCTCCCAGCCTCCAGTGCAGCTGTGATGAAATCACTTCCCCTCTTAAAAACTTGGCAATAGCTATTAGGGTTAGAATGGCCCACAAAAGTCTGGATCACTCCCCCGCCATCTTTCCAGATGAATGTGGGACTCACCCAGCTCTTTAAACACTACAATATTTAAAATTTTGATTAAAAGGAGTGTGTAACTGAAAAGAGGGCTTGGATTTTTTACAAAACAATTCACAATTTCAGCTGCACACTGGAAACACTGGGGGACTTTAAAACATACTGCAGTTGCTTGGGTCCCAGTCCTATCATCTCATGGAATTGGCCCCAGGTACAATCTGGGCATTGAAATTGTTACAAAAGTAAATAAATAAAAAACCAGGAGATCTCCATGTAAATCCAACAGTGCCACTGCTAAATCAGAAAATAGTTTGTACCATAGTAGATATCACTCCACATTGACTAGAACGTAAGGAGTGAGAAAATGTAGTGAAATTATAATCCTTTTTTTAAAGAGAGAGAGAATTTTTTAAATATTTATTTTGTTTTAGCTATCGGCCGACACAACATCTTTGTTTGTATGTGGTGCTGAGGATCGAACCCGGGCCGCATGCATGTCAGGCGAGCGGGCTACCACTAGAGCCACATCCCCAGCCCCAAGAAATTATAATCCTTCTATACCACTGCCAGGAATACAAAATGGTGCCCCAACTATGAAAAACAGTTTGGTCGGGGCTGGGGATGTGGCTCAAGCGGTAGCGGCTCACCTGGCATGCGTGCAGCCCGGGTTCGATCCTCAGCACCACATACAAATAAAGATGTTGTGTCCGCCAAGAACTAAATAAATAAATATTGAAAAACAGTTTGGTCTTGCCCCAAGATAAAATGTGATTACCATATGAATGGACTAGGAATGTAGCTCCCCCAGCAAACCTCATGAGGCCCCAGGTTTAATTTCCAATATTGTGCTGGAAAAAAAAGAGAGAGAGAGAAGAGGAGGGGCTGGGGTTGTGGCTCAGTGGTAGAGCACTTGCCTCACATGTGCGAGACCCTGGGTTCGTTCCTCAGCACCACATAGAAATAAATGAGTGAAGTGTTGTGTTCAACTAAAAATAAATAAATATTTTTTAAAAAGAGAGAGAAGAGGAAAAAAGGAATGACAAAATTACCATGTGACCCAATTATTCCACTCTTGAGTATATTGACACAAAGTAATCAAAAATAGATGTTCAAGCCAGGTACAGTGGCTCATGCCCATAATCCCAGTGCCTAGGAGGCTGATGCAGGAGGATCACAAATTCAGAGCCAGCCTCAGCAACTTAGAGAGGCCCTGAACAATTTAGCCAGATCTTGTCTCAAAATAAAACATAAAAAAAGGGGCTGGGGATGTGTCTCAGTGGTTAAGCACCCCTGAGTTCAACCCACAGTACCAAAAAAAGAAAATAAATAAAGAAAGAAAATAGATGTTCAAAAAATATGAACATTTATAGTAGTAGCATTATTCACAATAGCTAAAAGGTGTAAACAACCCCAAATGTGCATCAGTAGATATCAGTAGATGAACAGATAAACAAAATGGCACAGTCACATCATAGAATATTGTTCAGCCATAAAAACAAATGAAGTCCCAATATATGCTACAACATGAATGAACCTCTAAAACATTACATTAAGTAAAAGAAGCCAGACACAAAAGACCACCTATTATATGGTTCCGTTTAGATGAAATGTTCAGAATAGGTAAAGCCATAGAGATAGAAAGTGATGGGGAGCAAGGGAAGGTAAGTGCATTATGAATATCACTTTCCTTTTGAGATATCATGAAACTAAACATAGGGCTAGGGATATAGCTCAGTTGGAAGAGTGCCTGCCTTGAATGCATAAGGCCCTGGGTTCAATCCCCAGCACCATTAAAAAAAAAGAAAGAAACTAAATAGAGTTGATGGTTGCACAATATTCTAAATATGTTAAATACTTCCAAATTTTTCACTAATTCTGTTTTGTGAACTTTAACTCAATTTAAAAAAAAAAATACTTGTAGCCAGCCCATCTTGCTCCATTCTGTGTTGTTGTAACTAAACACCTAAGGGCTAGATAATTTGCAAAGCAAAAAGGTTTGTTTTGGCTCAAGTTTCTGTTACCAAACTAAGGCCTCTCTTGTGCTCCTCACAGTAAGCCAATCACTCAAACAAGTTTTGTCGGAGAAAGAGTTCATTCATAAGGCAGCCAAGCATGGAGACAGGAGATCTAAGTCCCAAATCCTCCTCCCTGCGAATAGGATGTTAGGGGTATGTTATAGTTTGGATTTAGAATGTCCCCCAGAAAGTTCATGTTTTAAAAACATGGGCCCTGGGGCTGGGGTTATAGCTCAGTTAGTACAGTACTTACCTCTCATGTACAAGGCCCTGGGCTCAAGGTTCAATCCCTAGCACCACAAAAAATAAAAAGAAAGCATGGGTCACAGATTCAGGGAAGCTGTTTATTTTTCTTCACAGATTTGGGCACCTTGGGGACTCATTTTCTGAATGCAAAAATGGCTACCAGTTACAGAGAGGATTTTGGTTTTATAGGGTACAATTAGGGTGGTTCCATCATTGGAACTTGTGGGTGTGCTGTTCAGACAGTCAGGGCTAGTTATGTAGGTTAAAACTTTTACTTCAGGAGGGCCTCTGTGAAAGGTTGAAACTCAGTTACTTCGAGAGACAGGAGTCCAGATTGTGAGGAATGGGTATTTCTTTTTCTGGAGCTTATTGTCTCCCAGAGTTTGAGTATTCATCTCCTTCCTTCAAGGCCCATTGTTATCAGGAAAGGATTTACTGGAAAGTTAATGCTTGGCTCGTTTCCCCCTCTCTCCTCCTGAGCTGCACTGTCTATCACTTTTTTGGGGGGGGGTTGTTTTGTATGATTATTATTTTCTATAACTTTTAATTTCAGACATTGGAAGGATAAAGGAATTGGGGCACCAGATCTAGATCTAGCTGCTTCGAGCTTAGAAGGGGTGTAGTGGGAGAACTCCTTTTGGAGTTCTGGAATAGAGCACAGAGACCCCATTAAGGAGAGGTGTAGGGGAGGGGACCTTGAGGTCATCCAAGTGGAGTTTCCCTTTGTGGTCTCAGTAAATCAGAAGGTGAACAGGAGAATGGCATCTGTCCATGTGTTCTGGGAGGCAGCTGGAGCCTGGCAGGTAAACTTATTAAGAAATTGTTCCTAAACCGGGCATGGTGGCACACATCTGTAATCCCAGAGGCTCAGAAGGCAGAGGTAGGAGGATCCCAAGTTCAAAACCTAGCCTTAGCAACAGCCAGGCGCTAAGCAACTCAGTGAGACCCTGTCTCTAAATAAAATACAAAATAGGGCTAGGGGTGTGCCTCAGTGGTCGAGTGCCCCTGAGTTTGATCCCTGGTACCCCCCAAAAATCATTCCTATATAAAATTAATAATATGCAGAGGAAAGGTTAGTGTAAGTACAGTTGTAACAGGGGTTCACTTGATACTGTGACTACATGTTTTTCTTTTTCCCAATCTTCTTTTCCCTAAACTTCTCCCTCATCTTCTTTCCCTAAACTTCTCTTCCCTAATCTTCTTTTCCCTATACTTCTCCCTCACCTTCTTTCCCTAAACTTCTCCTCCCTAATCTTCTCCCTCATCTTCTTTCCCTAAACTTCTCCTCCCTAATCTTCTCCCTCATCTTCTTTCCCTAAACTTCTCCTTCCTAATCTTCTTTTCCCTATACCTTCCTGATTTCTCCTCTCTAATCTCATTTTCTCTGAATCACCTCTATAAAAGCCCCCGTTCTGCAGATGGGCAGAATCAGAACCTTTGGGACAGGAGTCTCCTGTGTTTCTCCTTTGCTAGTGAAGAAATAAGCCTTTTTTTTTTTTTTCTCAAGACCTTGTCTTTGTTATTGGATTAGCCTCCAGGATGAGAATGGAGCTTTCATTACATGATGAAATCAGGTGATTATAAGAAAGGTGAAGATTAATTGATTTGATATCACTAAGAAAATAATTTCAGCAGATAATACAGTTGGAACCCTATTGTCCTTAGTAAGGGCAATGTGCCCTACTCAGATTTAGGGTATACTCTCCATGATTCCAGGAGTGTAGGTTCTTCAGAGCACAGCAAGCATGATTAACCATGGAATCATAGTTTCCTGGTGTTTTAATCTTCTCCACCCTGCTCGACAAATTATGCAAAGTAAAAACAGATAAAATTAACTAGTTATAGTTAGTAATCCAGTAACACATGTAGAAAAATATTTAAAAGGGTTCAGAGAAAGAGGAGGGAGGGGAAGAGAGGGGGCATGAGGTAAAGAAAAATGGTGGACATCATTGCCCTAAGCATATATATGAAGAACAGTGTGACTCTACCTTGTGTACAACCAGAGACATGACAAATTGTGCTCTATATGTGTACTATGAATTGAGATGCATCCTAGTGTCATATATAATAAATTAGAATAAATAAATACATATTTTTAAAAAAGGGTTCAGAGAAGAAATTACTTCAGCTAAAATGCCCCAAACTTCTTCATTCAGCTGTCTTTGTCTCCACTGTTTCTGGTCTGATGTTGCTGTTTGTGAAGTTAAAGATAATATGCAGAGGGCTGGAGATATAGCTCAGTTGGTAGTGTGCTTGCCTTGCATGCACAAGGCCTGGGTTCCACCTCCAGCACCCCCCCCCCCCCACACACACACACAAATGACAATATGCAGAAAACACAGAGAAGAAAGAGATTTGGGTGGGGGTTAAGTCAGTGAATGCCCCTTGAAGCCAAAGATCCCAAATGAAGTCTAATGCTTGAGAAGGAGAGAGATGAAGGGGGAGTGAATATAAAAAATTCAATCCCTCTCTGAGGACTGTTAAGAAAAGTTGAGAGGAAGCCTGGGAAAGAGACATTGGGGAATTTCACATGTGAGGCTCAGCAGCTTCCTCAGGAATGACAGGAAGGCGGGTGGGGCCTGTGGGAACTGAGTGATACCAAGCATGAGCAGGAATGAGTTTTAAATTGTTTAGATGGACCCTGGAGGCATGACCTTCTAAGTTGGCTGCAGTTGGAGTGGTTAAAATGACCTTGAAGGGGCTCATCCACTTTTCTTGTAAGGGGGATACAGGTTGAGAAGGGGAGAGGTAAACTAAATCTCCTATGATAATAGGAAGGGGTGCCCCTGAAGATTGGGGCTAAAGAAGATGGGTATGGGTGTACTTCCAGAGGATAGCCCTGAGGCGAGCTAGGAAGGGTTTCAGGACATCATGGGGAATGCTAGGTGCCTGAGGTTGAATGGTGGGTGGGATGAGGGGTCACCTCTAGAGAAGTTCAAAGGGGCTGATAATTAAGGGCTTCTTGGGCAATGCTCAGATCCCAAGGAAAGCTAAAGGAAGGAGCTTAACCAATCCTGGTGTCTATACATAATTTGCTGAAGGTTGCCTTCAGGGTCATATTTGTCCTTTAACTTTTCCTGAGGACTGTGGATGATAGGGAATGTAGAAGTTCCATTTTATATTTAAAATTTTAGCCACTGCAGGAAGTAAACTCAGGACCATTATCTGACTGGAGGGAGCAGTAATTGCAAATTTCTTGCAAATTATTGCAAAAGCAGTAATTTGCAATTCCAAAGTGTGGAATTATTTTCCAGGAATGTAATGTTGCTACCGTGGAAGCCCGCTTGTTGCTAGTTAGAGAGGCTTCAACCCATGAGTATAGGTGTCTACCAAAACCAGGAGATATTTGGTCTTAGTGGCATGTGTGTGAAGTCAAGTTGCCAGCCCATGGCTGGAAGGACTCCTCTAGCTTGGTGTGTTGGAAATGGAGATGGTCTCACATTAGAGTTAGGGTTAGCCTTGAGATGAGTTGTTCATGATTGAGAATTTGTGGGAGATATTGTAAATCTGAGGGGGCCAGGTTTAGTGAATTCTTTAGGAACACTTGGAGAGAACTAGTGTTCGGATGGAATAAATTATGGAGATAAGACAAGAGGGCCTTGGTTTCATCAGGGGGAAGCTAGAGTTTTGTAGACATGGAATATAAACCTGTTTGGGGTTGGTGACTAGACTGTCTGCTTCCTGGTTCCTTGAGGAAATGTAATTTTTATTAGTCTGATGCCCTTTAAGATTGCTACCTTATGGGGCAAAAGTGCAGCTTTAAGCAAATCTTTTATGTAGCTAGCATTAAGAATTGGGATTTCTGTCTGAGTTAGGAGGCCCCTTTCCCTCAATATTAAGATGTTAGGATGAATAATATTGTATGTGTATTTGGAATCAGTAAAAATATTGACTGATTTATCCCTGGCTAATGAGAAAGCTCGGGTGAGGGCCACTAACTCAGCTTACTAAGATGTGGTGCCTGTGGGTAAAGGAAATAACTCTAATATCTGAGTGAGAACAAAAGGGGAATCTGCTGTATCCTTTCCTTGAATTATAGCATAATCTGCAAGGCAAGGGGACTGTTTCTGGGAGCTTCTATGAACCAGTCTGGGGAGTCAGGTAAATGCTGATTCATTATGTGAGAAAATGGACTCATCAAGAAGTCCAGGGACTGGGCTTAGTTGGTAGAGTGCTTGCTTTGCATGCACAAGGCCCTGGGTTCAATCCCCAGCACCACAAAAAAAAAAAAAAAAAAAGAAAAGAAAAGGAAAAAAAAAGGTCTTAAACTTAATTCAGGCTGGGATTGTAGCTCAGAGGTAGATCACTCACCTAACATGCATAAGGCACTGGGTTCGATCCTCAGCACCACATAAAATAAAATAAAGATATTGTGTCCACCTATAACTAAAAAATAAATATTAAAAAAGTCCAGAATGTCAGTGAAAGAAGAACCGACGCGAAACAAGACACTGGAGAAGTTCCACTTTATTACAAAAGGCTGTAGGCTTATATAGATCTAAGGAGAGGTGGTAGGGCTTAGGAGAATGACGGGTCACCCATTTATTGGTAAGTTCTTCCAGATGTCAGTTCTGGAGCCCACGAAATTAGTTCTTACTGGGGCTAAGGTTCCCCACCAGCAAGATTTGAATATTGGCGCTGGCGGGAAAGGGAGAGAGGAAGAGAAGCTCCTCAGGCGCCATGTTGGGGTTTTTGGGGTGTGGCTGCCGTTATACCTTTTCCCAATAGCCAGGACAAGAGTGAAAATAGGGCTGGGAATGTGGCTCAGTGGTTGAGTGTCCCTAAATTCAATCCCTGGTACAAAAAAAAAAAAATAGGGTGAAAGGTGATTGGAAGTGAAATAATCCATGGTCTTCACATGCACAATCAATCTTCATGGTACTTCATGGAACATACAACCAGAAGGTTGTGGGGGTCGCATAATCTGAGGGTACAGTTTTATATATTTTTTTAAGAGAGAGAGAGAGAGAATTTTAATATTTATTTTTTAGTTTTGGGGGACACAACATCTTTGTTTGTAGGTGGTGCTGAGGATCAAACCCGAGCCGCATGCATGCCAGGCGAGCGCGCTACCGCTCGAGCCACATCCCCAGCCCTCTGGGGGTACAGTTTTCCACCCTCCTCTGATATCAAAAGATCACCACCCATTTGGATGCTTGTGCAGGCCCAAATGAAGTCAGTGGTTTTAACAAAAGTGGCTTTCAAATCCCTCAAAAGTAACCTAGGCAACTGTAATCATCATGACCCACATGTCAGAGGTATTATCTATGGCAAAGCTAGTGGGAGACTAATATATTGCTCAGCTGCTTCAATATCTGACCTTAAAATTCATGATTTTTAAGATCAACTAAAAGCAGGTGAAGCCAAAGTTGTTGTTTTTTTTTAAGTTTTTCCCTTGGTTTTAGTTCTATTTGAGGTCATGCGGCCATATCTGGCTGGCTTATGGTTAGGGCCACATGCTATTCCATGCATGATTGAAAAGCAGAAGAGCAAGCAGGCACAAGAGCACAGATCATAGGGCAAGAGAGGAAGCAAGATAGCAAACTGAGGAAGCGGAACTTGCTTTATAACAGCTCACTCTCACAGGAACTGCATTAATCCCTTCATGAGGGTGGGGTCCCCATGGTGAAACTACCTCTTAAAGGTCCCACCACCCCTTAACAATGTTACCTTGGGGACCAAGATTCCACATGAGTTTTGGCAGGGACAAACTACATTGAAACTGCAGCATAGTTACTCCATGTTTGTTAGATAAAACTGTACAGAAATTTTCAGGGAGGGGGTCTTATTACCTGAAGCAAATTCCATGATGGGATGAAGTTGAAATGAGGGGTTAGCAAAAATGAATGCTGCTGGGAAACTAGCCTTGTGGTTGTGGTTTTCTCAAAGATAAGAAGACAGGAGACCCTATAGTCATTTAGGGGGAACAGCCCTAGAACCCCAGAGGCAGTGCTGTCAGTTGCTTTACAAGTGCTTACAGAGGCTAGAAAAAAGGTTTTTCCTCTGCCTTGGCTCCAAAACCACCCCTAACTTCAAGTCTTCCTTTATATTAGCTACAAAGTATCTTTTTTTTTTTTTTTTTTTTTTTTTGTGGTGCTGGGGATTGAACCCAGGGCCTTGTGCTTGGGAGACAAGCTCTCTACCAACTGAGCTATACCCCCAGCCCCTACAAAGTATCTTAAGTCAAAAAATTCTAAATATTTTAGGACCCAAGAGGAAAGGCCTCTTAAGAGTACAGTCTATAGAATATCTTGGGATAAACATTTTCCTTGGGCCACTGGGACTGGGGGGTGAGCTTCCCCTAAAACTTTTTTTTTTTGGTAGCTTCTTCAGCTTCAAATGCTAGATTATATATAGGGGCTAGGCATGTAGTGGAGTGGTACACCACATGCTTAGCACACATAAGGCCTTTGAGTTCAATCCATAGCTCCAAAAAACAAAACAAAAAACCTGAAAGGTAGGTGCTATTATTTCCATTTAACAAATGGGTTAACTGAGGCACAAAGAGATTAGGTAGCCAGAAAGTGGTAGAGCCAGGACACAAACTCAGGCAGGTGACTCCAGGGTAAGGCTCTTCACCACCTTCATGGTGCTACCTCTGATTGCTCAGCTTCAGTGATCCCAAAGTCTCCCCACTTATGATACCTCAACCCCCAAGTGTATGAGTCTGCTTCCCTCCCACCAGAGGGCATCCTCATAAGGGTGCAAATCCTTGGAAGAAGTGTCTCCCTCCTTTCTCTCTGCAGCTATTGCCTAAATCTACTTAACAAGGTCTGGGGTGAAGTTCCTACCCCACATCTAGTTAGCTGTGTGATAGTGGACAGGTTCACCAACCTCTCTGTGCCTTCTTCCCCACTCTGTAAAATAGAGCTAATAAAAGTACATACCTCATAGAGTTGATGTGAGGATTAAATAACTAAATATATGACAAGTACTGTGGGCAATGTCTGACATGTAACAAATATTCAATAAATGGTAATGGAAGGCAGATACCATGAATGGAGGGTAATGTGGGATATTATATGCATGTATGAATATGCCTCAATGAAATCCATTATTTTGCATAATTAAAATGTGCTTATAAAAGAAGAAATGTTGGTATTATTAAGATGCCAACCACCTTCAAGACTTACTTTTCACCCTTGTGTTCCCAGTACTTAGCACAGTGCTTCCCACATAGTAGGCCCTCAATATCTCTGTCATTTGAAATTAACTGAGAAATAGAATGACATGTTCAACATCCCAAAGAACCCAAAGCAAAGACCAGGTTCTCTGGGATCTGAGCATTTAGGGAGACAGGTACAAAAGCCAACTCACATTCCCCAACAGAAGTAGGCTCATATTCATATTTGACTCATATTCCTGGCCCCCAAGGCTTCTGGGCAGTCCACAACCCACTTTGAAGCCCCAGGAATCCATTGGTAGAATTTCTGGAGAATTAAGAAAAGTAAATGATAAAGTTGATTTTCCTTGAGACGTTTTAAGCCAACACCCTGAATGCCAGTTTTAATCTTCATTTTTATCTCCGGTATCAAATACGGAACTCAGAAGGATGAGGATTCAGTTTCTGCTCTTAACCTGTGGCCACAGCTCAGCCCTTCAGACTCATGTATGTACACTCCCAGAGGTTTCCCCCAGCATGAGAAAACCTGGATTAGGGTGAAAACTGCAGGCTGAAGTCCTTTGGGACCTATATACTGCTCAGCCCTGAGGAGAGGACATAACTTGGAGAGAGAAAAAAAGCCAGCCTTTCTTAAAATAGCCTCCACTTGAGACTCTACTAAGTCCTCATGATGTCCGACCCACCCTACTTCCTCCTTTCCTCTCACTTCAAGCAAAGAATGGCACACTAGGGGGAAGGGAGGCTTAATCATTGCAATGTGTCACCTGAATACTTATGCCCAAGTAATGATGTAATCAAAATTGTTACCAAAGCAAATAGATCATTTTTTTAATTTCCTCTGAATGCAGCATTCACTACAGCTGTACTTGAAGATGTGACTAAATTCTTTGTTGTTAATGCTAATTAAACATATATTTTTTCTTACTTCCTCAGTCTCCAGAGAGGCGGTATAGCAGTGTAGTTAGGATCAGGGTCATTTGTCATACAGTCTGTCATCTAATCCTGATTCTTCCACTTCTTGCTGGTGACCTTCAGCAAGTGATCTCATCTTTCTGAGCCAGCATCTCTTCATCTGACGATTAAATAAATTAATAGAAGTATTAGAACAGTGCCTGACACATACATAGAAACTCCCATGGAAAGATTAGGTAATATTATTCATGATCTAAGACTGATGTTCAACTTTTAGTTTCCTTTGCCTAAGTCTAAATGGTGAGTACATGGCGGGTTACAAGTTAACTCTCATATCAGTTATCTTTTTCTATGGAAGAGGTAAAACATTTCTAAAGCATGCTGCTTTTTTACCCAGACTGTAATATCACAGGAGAAGCAGCATCTCCAAAGGGTCTGAGGCATTCCCAGAGAGAAGGAGAAACTTAACTCAAGATTGGTGAGTTCTTGCATATGTGTTGAAAAAGAATTCCAGCACTTGCCAATCAGAGACAGAGGCAGGTTTATTTAGGAAGCAGATGTACACTTAAGGAAGAATGTAGGTTATCTCAAGAGTAAGAAGCCCCCTCTTGGTTTGGGGGCTCCAATATTTATATAAGGGTAGTAGTTAGTAGCTGGACTGAAGATAGAGCCAGGGTGGAGTAAAGCAGTTTCATGCCAGTTTTTTTCTGCACTTGTGCATTACCCTCATGTTACTTTTTGCAAGCAAGGGCATGGGTCAAGAGTACAGGCCTAGGGGCAAGCTGGGTTGTTCAGGAGTTGCAGAGGTTCCTGGGAGCTTTCTGTATTTTGATGGCTTATGGGTTTTTGTTTGTTTGTTTGCATTTCAGAGGTTCATGGATGCTTCCTTTGAGACTCAGCATATCTCTCTCTTTAGCCTCAAACCCCTATTTCATTTCTATTTTATCTGGTGGCAAAACTGCATTCCCAAACATTCAAGGTACAGCTCAAGTGCCAACTGCTGGCACAGGCAGAGCCACCTGTTTGCTCCCTTGATTACCTCTGGGTTCCCACAGCCCAGGATTCAGCCTATAAAGAACATTTCACCTTGTATTAGTGACAGCATGCTAGCTCCCCAAGAACTTGACATGTTTCTTGCCAACACTCCTTCTGTGATGAAACTCCAGTCAACAAAGTTTGAGGGACAAGCCCAATGTAAGGAGCTTGTTACTTTAAATAAAGGATCAAGGACCAGAACTGTGGCATCCTAGTTCCCAGGCCAGGGCTCTTTTTGTTAAGCTAAACTTTGTGTTACGTTGTTTTTATGTCTAACTTTCATAATTGAAGGGCTACAACAGGCCACAGAATTTGGTTTTTGTTGTCATTGTTGTTGCTTTTGTACCAGGGATTAAATCCAGGGGCGCTTAATCACTAAGCCACATCCCCAGTCCTTTTTTATATTTTATTTAGTGACAAGGTCTCACTAAGTTGCTTAAGGCCTGGCTAAGTTGCTGAGTCTGGCTTTGAACTTGTGATCCTCCTGCCTCTGCCTCAGCCTTAAGAGCTGCTTGAATTATAGGCATGCACCACTATGCCCCATCTGGGCCACAAAATTGTCATACATATATATTTGTAAAGTACTTTGTCATATATATATATATATATATATATATATATATATATATATATATCCAAATCAGCAAGGTTTATTCTCCTCACTTTAATGTATATACAATGAAACTAAGTGACTTGCTCAAGGCCATATTCCATTCCATAGCAGAGTGAGGTATGTAGGTCTGTCTTGTCTCAAAGACAGTAGAATTTCTAGTCTGACATGTTGCTATTCAGAACTGAAAACAAGTGCAAAAAAAAAAAAAAAAAAGTAGCACTGAATGACTTATTTTAAACAAACTCATTTTACATGCAAACAATTGTTATTCTAAGGAAGGGGCAGAAGGAAAAGAGAGATTATATTTTGGTTTGCAAAGGCAAAACGATAAATATTCCTTTTTCCTGTTCCTGGATCCCATTGCAGCTTCTTCAAAGAAAGGAAATTTATGAGTGTTGACACAACCCTTATTTAAAAACCTTCCTTGGCTCCCCTTTCCACTTTTTCCCCTTGGCACAAACAGACCCAAGATTCCCTTCTGTCAGGTTCTAAGGATCTATCCCAAACCCTTATGCAGCAATTACTGCTAGGATTTGCACCACAAAGGATAATTCATTCTTCTCTACTAAGCCATATGTCTATTTATTTATATTGTATATTGCCAGGCATATTACAATGTTAATCAAAAAATCTTGCACTTTAAAGTATATTGATATCAACATTTTAAAACTATTCTCATTGTGTCCAGAACTTTGTCCATTAATAATGTAAATTCACATTTTCAAACTTATTTACAAATGTGTAATTGTCTCATTTTTTTTGAAAATAGATTTTCTTTTAGTCAAAATATTCCTGTTGACATTAAAATGCCATGAGTGAAAATGAGTGTATTTTGTTTTAAACTTGCTTCCTTAAAAAGAAACTAGGTTAATGCTCATTTGTTGTTGTTGTTTGTTTGTTTGTTTTCAACTAGTCTAAAAGAATTTCAAGCCAGGCATAACAACATGTACCTATAGTTCCAGAGACTTGGAAGTCAGCCCCGGCAAAGTAGTGAGACCCTATCTCAGAAATAATTTAGAAGATTCAGATTATCATGCTTGTGCATAAAAAATATTTTACTACAATGCAAGATGCCTGCCAAATAGAAAATTAAGGTCAAAAGAACTTTCTTTTGCTATAATAAAGCAATGGTATGATCACCAATTAGACCAAATCAACATCATGTGCTTCCTGCTATGATTTACTGAGAAGGACCCAACACTCTTTCTGTGCTCTTCTTGCCAAACACATACAACTTGAATTTTATAATGATGAAACATCAGATAAATGTAATCTAGGCGAACTTCCAAAAAATGAATGGTCTTCAAAACATGTCAAGGTCAAGAAAGATTAAGGAACTGTTCCAGATGAAGAGATTAAAGAGAGATGACAACTAAACCACAATGTGTGATTCTGAATTGGATCCTACCTAGACCATGAAAGAAAATGAGCCATATAAGACATTATTGGGACAATTGACCAAAGTGAAACAAAGACTGGATTAGACAATAGCATTGTGTCAATGTCAAATTTCCTGACTTTGATCATTATACTGTGCTTACATAAGAAAATGTCCTTGTTCTTAGGAATGACACACTGAAGCATATTGGGTAAAGGAGCATAATGTCTCTAATTTACTCTCATATGGTATGAGAGAAAATAATATGCATGTGTGAATAAAAATCTAGAGAGAGACTGATCAAGCAAATGGAGTGAAATATAAACAATTGTTGAATCTGGGTAAAGAAAATACAAGAACTCCTATTACTGTTTTTGAAACTCTTCTGTGCATTCATTTGAAACTATGTGTAATAAAATGAAAGGTTATCAAAAATAGTGAATGTATAGAAAATGTAAGAATATTGCAAAAACAAAAAAGGAATCCTCTAAAGTGTATATGACACAGGAGAACCAATAACATATTGAAATCTCTTAGTACAAGCAAAACTGATTTAGGGAAAACAGTCTTCCTTTTAAAGCGCAAAATTGTGGGAAATAAAAATGTAACCTTGGAGCCCACATGGTGATGCATGCCTTTAATCCCAGCAGCCCGAGAGGCTGAGACAGGAAGGATGGCTGAGGCAGGAGGATTGTGAGTTCAAAGCCAGCCTCAGCACCAGCCAGGCACTAAGCAACTTAGTGAGACCCTGTCCCTAAATAAATTAAAAATAGGACTAGGGATGTGGCTCAGTGGTTGAGTGCCCCTGAGTTCAATTCCTGGTACCCAAAAAAAGTAACCTTTGATACCTTCAGCTCATCATTCACAGACTTAATTTAAAAACGTATCACACTTCTCTCTTGGGAGTTTCAAGCCTCATTCAGCTCCGTCATTCTCTACCAGGCCTCCATGTCACTTACCTTACTGATAACTGTGATACCACCATGACCTCAATGCCTGCCTCCAGCCTGGGTGGAGTTAAGCTTCTCTGTGGATGAAGCAGCTACTGCCCCATCTCAGTTTCTTGACTTCCTCAGCTCCAGGAATTCTGGGTACATATGTGGAGCAAAAGGAGTAAAGGGACACAGTGGCAAAAGTGGTAGAAACCTGGGGCCACTCAGAATATGTATGCCATGCCCATTCAAGATAAGGGGGGGAAAATCGGCACTGGTGCTGATTGGTACACACACACACACACACACACACAAGCACATGCTCATGTGTACGTGTGTGTGCTTTCCTTAATGACTGGGCTTTCACTTCATTTAGTAATCCTTATTTTTTTGTACTAGGGATTGAACTCAGAGGCACTCACCCCTGAGCCACATCCCCAGCCCTATTTTGTATTTTATTTAGAGACAGAGTCTCACTGAGTTGCTTAGGGCCTGGCTGTTGCTGAGGCTGGCTTTGAACTCATGATCCTCCTGTCTCAGCCTCCCAAGCCTCTGGGATTACAGGCATGTGCCACCGTGCCCAGCTCTCAGTAATCCTTATTTACCTTTCTAGGTTTTTGTTTGTTTTTGCCCTATCCAAGGCCCTATGCATGCTAGGCAAGTGTTCTAGTATTGAGCTACATCCCTAGCCTCAACTTTTCTTGTGTAATCTCAAATTTGAGACATTTACTTGCTTATAAATAATAAATAAAAATAGACTGCCCATGGAGTTGACCACATCAAATGCTTTGATTTCATTCTTTATCCTTCCCTTTACTTCCCACAACCTACTAATCACCAAATCTTCCGTAAGTCCATCTTATTATTTTCCCGACCCCCTCTTTCCAAAATCTATATTAAGGCCTTTATTTTTTTCTTCTTTTTTATATTTATTTTTTAGTTATAGGTGGACACAATATTTTTATTTTCATGTGATGCTGAGAATCGAACCTCACACATGCTAGGTGAGCACTCTACCTCTAAGACACAATCCCAGCCCCAGGCCTTTAGTTTTTCTATCCTTTACAGGAATAACTGCCTCCCTGGAATTCATGGCCCACCTACTTACTTCAACAGTTACCTTTCCAGAACAAAAATCTAATTATGCAACAACCCCCTTTCTAGAACTCTCTATTGGCTGTGAATCACCTACAAAAGAAGACCAAATAGTACATATGACTTAAAGAATTTTCATGATGTGGCTTTAGTCTGCTATTCCTTACTCAACTCCTATTATTCCTCCAAAGATACAGGACTGTAAACGTTAAGTTACTGCAATCTCAGATATAGCATGATCTTTCATAAGCTAATAATGGCAAGGAAAATAATCTAAAATTTAGAAATAAGAATAGTTACTAGGTCATAAAAAGATAACTCCCTGCACTTTCAATGTTGTACTGAAGTATTATCAACTAAGTACATCTTTGTTGACTGATCCCAGAGTAGTGATATCCAAATAGAGCCACACATACTTTAAAATTTTCTAGGAGGTACTCCCCACCCCCCAGTAGCAGGGATTGAACCCAATGGAGGTTAACTGCTAAACCACAACCACATCCCCATCCCTTTTTATTTTTTTATTTTGAGACAAGGTCTCACTAAGTTACTTAGGACGTTGCTATGGTTGGCCTTGAACTTGTGATCTTCCTGCTTTACTGGGATTACAGGCATGTGCTACCACATACAGCCAGTAGTCAGGTTTAAAAAGAAGTAAAATTGATTCTTGGCCATTTGGCTAAGATCAATTGTACAAAAAGATGTAAAAATAAACTGGTGAGATTCATGTTAATAATGCATGTTATTTTTACCTAGTATATCCAAAATATTATCTTTTCAATATGTAAAAAATATGAGATATTTTAGTTTTTCCATTTAACCTATGCCTTTGAAATACAGTCTTCACCAAGCACATGTTTGGATGCTACATATTCATGGGTAATGCTTCATAGATGTTTATTTTTCATAAAATTTTTAGTGAGAGAAAAGACAGATTTGAATACTCGATTATATTTAATATATCTAAAAGTTTTTCAATAACTGAATTCAGTAGCAAAAATCATTTCCTTTAACATTCTTATTGACAAAACTATTTTTTTGTGGAAGAATTGATTTTACTTTAAAGCAAAAAGTTGCCACTTTTGTGTGGTAGAAAAGAGACTGAGCTCTTTCCTGCATATCATGAAGGGTCATGGCTGATATCACTATAACAAAAGACAGGTGAACAAGAGAAAAACATAAATTTATTTTGTAACAAATTACAAGACATTGGAGCCTTCAGATTGAAGAACCAAGGACCCATGGTGAACCACCCATTCTTATGTTTAGGTTCTTTGAAACATGGATAGCAATGTAGAACTGTGATTGGACAAAAACAGTATGAGCAAATGATAATGGACTATTGTGGGGGGCATAAAATCTAGCAAGTCCTGTTTGTTCAGATTCTTCTAGGCCCCTCACTTGTAGCATTCCTTCCTTTGGGTATAAAGCAGGATCCTTTCTGGAATGGAGGGTCATATGACCTACAATCTAAAAGGTAGGTCAGAGAATTTCATTATGGCCAGCTCTTATACAGAAAAGCAGGGAAAAGTTAGAGTAATATTTTTAGATTTTATGGCTGGCATTGGGAAAAGGGAGTCTGTTTTCCATGATCCACCATGGGGAAGAGGATTTCTAATTTCTATGGCTTGCCTCTGGGGAGAACAAGGGGTGAGAAAAGAAAAGGAAGAGGGCAGAGAGAAATTTTGCTTCTAACATTACTTCTTTTTTTCAAGGGGTACTGGGGATTGAACTCAGGGGCACTCAACTACTGAGCCACATCCCCAGCCCTTTTTTGTATTTTATTTAGAGACAGGGTCTCACTGAGTTGCTTAGTGCCTTGCTGTTGCTGAGGCTGGCTTTGAACTTGTGATCCTCCTGCCTTAGCCTCTCGAGCTGCTGGGATTATAGGTGTGTACCACCATGCCCAGCCTAATATTACTTCTGAGACCTTCACTTTGGAGTATGGTTTTCTGACACCTGATATTGTCAAAATCATGTCTATCCAAGTTAAGTAAATTGTTCATATTGTATTCAAAGAGGTATTATATGATTTGAGAAGCAGTTATAAGTTTACCTATATAAGTGAGGCATTCTTCAACTCTTATTGTTTTTGTAGCCAATTTATATAAGGCTATATATTAATTCAAAACTTCTATATATTTGACCCATATTAGAAAAATATATCAAATCATTAGTATTGATTTGTATCATAAAAGTTTCAATTTCAATATAAATCCTTACATCTATCTAGTTAAGTCACAGACAAGCTTTTCCTTTCCCTAGAGTTTCAAATGTATTTTGTTCATATACAATGAGACATCCTTGAGAAAACACATAAATCACATTGCCTTTTTTCCCCTTTGATTTCTGGTATTTGGCAAGCATTTGTTGTGTTTCAAGAAAATCTTGAATTGGAGTTAACAGCACAGTAAAACTTTGTAAAACTCTTTGTGGCTCAACCAACAAGCATTGGCAATGAACACAAGATTAAATTCATTGTCTCCTTTTGACAGTTCCATACACTGGTGATGAGTCACAGCATTTGCACATATATGCCAAACAATTTTAACAATAGTATGCATGAGATTTTTCATAGTCTGTTTCAAAGAACTGAGTTCAAATATTTTTGGTATGTATCATACAATGATATGAAGTCACCAGAAAAACATCACTCTATTATTTTAAAATGCTATGACAACTGGAATTTTGACTTAACATAGCTGAATTACCATTCATTGTGATATGTTTCTATCACATTTAACTGAAATTCTTCATTGATGGATGTAAAAGGTTAAAAACACCCATGCCATACATTTTTAAAGGCTACATAAGCTGGCATTTCTTTATAATATGGAAACATATTCAAATTATTTGTTAGGTAGAGTCATATATCACATTAATTATCCAAAGCTAAAGAAAAAGTATTTGTAAGTTTTCAAATTTTGAATCAGTTGATTTTGGATACTAGTCTTATGTTTACAGGCAATTATTTTGTAGTTAAATTGAAGATATTTCATTTTTAATAAATTGTTTTAGTATTTCCTTAAATTTTTCCAAAATTTCCAATAACTGAAATAATTTATTCTACTATTTCCATCTAAAACTGGTTTTCCCTTTTTGTGCAAGAAGTTTAATTTTTATAACTGGGCATGGTGATGCACACTTGCAATCCCAGCTACTTGGGAGGCTAAAATAGAAGGATCACAAGTTTGAGGCCAGTCTGGGCAACTTAGTGAGGTCCTGTCTCAAAATAAAGCATAAAAAGGGCTGGGTATGTAGCTCAGTTTGACCCCAGTATTTGATCCCAGTACCATAAAAACAAACAAACAAACCATAGATAAATATAATGGGGAGAGAGAGAGAGAGAGAGAGAGAGAGAGAGAGAGAGAGAGAGAGAGAGAGAGAATGAATCTGAGCTATTATGAAACTGGCCAAAGTTACAAGCCTAGAGTTGCTGGGTGTGGTGGCACATGCCTATAATCCCAATCCCAGCAGGTGGGGAGGCTAAGGCATGAGGATTTCAAATTCAAAGCCAGTTTCAGCAAGTTAGTGAGGCCCTGAGCAACTCCGTGAGACAAGGGGCTGGGACTGGAAATGTGGCTCAGTGGTTAAGTGCTCCTGTGTAAAAAAAAGAAAGAAAAAGAAAAAAGAAAAGCCCTCAAAGTCTATTATCCTTTCTAAAACAATTTTATTGGCTATTCAATCTTGAATTCAGGCTACTAATTTTATTGAGTTTTTGACTGTTATCAAATTCACTCTGTTTGCTGAAAATGTCTGTTAATATTGTCTACTTTATTATCTTTAAGCAATTTTTACATAACAAACAGCTTTTCTTGTTTTGCTCTGCCACAGGAAATTGCATGAAAATTACAACATACTTTCTTCCAGTCTGTGTTTTCTGGCATAGTAGTAGTTGTATCTATATCTCCACTCAATTGTGCATCACTATTATATCTTCATTTTTCATTTAATAATTAGTTCATATTTATTTTATTCAAAAAAATATTTAATTATAATTCAATGCATAAGTATTTCAATTTAGATACCAACTGTGATTTACATTGGCTTTACTGTAAATCATACTGTATGTATAAAATATTCAAATAAACACATTTCAATGTTGCATCTGTGCACAGGAAAAAAAATCATTTGAATTGAGTCAATTTACTGACACTGACTAGTTTGCTCAATGCCTATGATAATTCCTCATATCTAAAAGGGAGTAGACATTCTATGAGTTTGTGAGGAATAAATGAAAGAATAGGAATTCCCATTCAGCCTCTTAATATGTGCCATTTTGACACTGTGGATACAGCCATGAACATCTGTGAGTTTGGAATATAAGAAGACCATGATTTAACTGCTTGAATATCATAAAATGATATATTAAAAAGCAGAAATTAAAAGATAGAACCAAGAAGGCAGCATAGACCCAACTAGTTTTATAATGTAGGGTGTTCATCCTAAGGAGGAAAGCATTGCATTACTGCTCAGGTGAGAAGCAGAGTCCTTACCAAAGAGACTTTCTTAGCATGCACCCAATCTTAACTTCATGTGAAAAACTTAAAGTCTGCTCTTTCATTTTTTTCTTTCTCCAAACCTTGCAATTGGGATTAGAATTACAAGTTGGTAAACCTACATAGAATTTGTAGCATTCTGTTTTAAGTGCAGAATCTGTTGAACTCAAATAGAATCAACTGTTTTCATCAAAGCTGGATTTTTACCTTCTGTGGAACTGTGGAGTCCTTTCATTGAATTATCTGTTAGTACAGGGTTGCCTTGTTTCTGTATTCCTATGGCATGGAGGCAGACATTTCCACAGGGGAAAAATGTAATTCTAAAGTAGAGTACCTCAATCTTGGTAGTTATGGTGGTCTTAAATTGATGTAGAAGGAGTTATTAAAAAATGAGTTTGGTGCAGTGGCATGCACCTGTAGTCCCAACCACTCAGGAGGTTAAGGCAGGACCATCACTTAAGCCCAGGAATTCAAGACCCAACCTAGACAATATAAGACCCTCATCTTGGGCTGGGGTTGTGGCTCAGTGGTAGAGCACTTGCCTGGCATGTGTGAGGCCCTGGGTTCGATCCTCGGCACCACATAAAAATAAATAAATAAATGTGTGTGTCCATCTACAACTAAAAAAAAAAAAAAAAAATTAAAAAAGACCCTCATCTTAAAACAAAACAAAACAAAAACCTCACCAAACCAAAAAAATGAGACATCCACTGATGTCTTATTAACTTAATGGAGAAGTCTAGTAGATAAGATCTTATCCAATGATCCAACTTGCATCACTAATAATGGACATCATAAGCTTCCCTCTGTGACACAGTGGCACCTGGGTTATCCATTGTTGCATTATAAGCCATCACTTGGTAGCTTAAAATAATAATGGGGGGAACCTTAAAATTGAATACAAACAAACACAAATGAGCTGAACCACTTTTCAAATAAATAACGTAATCACATTGGAGAATGAGATTTAATCCAAGTAACTTTGAATCATGGAATTTGGACTACATGCCTGTAGGCCAAAGAGAAAAACAACACGAAACAAATATTGAACTCTAGTCAGAAAACTTCATTTTTTTGTGTGTAGGCATGAGTTGTCAATTGTGAAACTACTTGCTATGCATTTTAGGATTAAGCAAATAAGTAAATATATTGTGGATAAGGGGATTCAAGTTTTTCATTGTTGGAGAAAACAGTTACAATTACAGAAAAGGGGAAGGATAGACCAAATAACACTACCTTGGATTGGAATTGTTTGTATTAGTAGGAAGTCATGCACTTATTTTTTTTAAGATGGACACAATATCTTTATTTATTTTATTTATTTTTTATATGGTGCTGAGGATTGAACCCAGGGCCACACATGTGCGAAGCAAGTGCTCTACCACTGAGCTATAACCCCAGTATTGGAAGTCATGAGTTTTAATACATATGTAGAGAGATAACTAGATACAGAGATTGATAAACACATGTGTAAGTATGCAAATATATTTAATATGTGTGTGTATACACACATATACATCTGTTTACCAGCTCTGTCTTCTAAGAGGGTATAGAAGCAAAGATACCTTATTAGCAATGAACACACCCAGACCTTGGTTTCTTTCCTTCCTTTCTTCCTTCCTTCCTCCCTCCCTCCCTTCCTTCCTTCCTATTCAGACCAGATGCCTAAGCTGTTCGCAAACTTGTGATCCATCTGCCTCAGCCTTCCGAGTCATTGGGATTACAGATGTGCACCCAGACCCTGGTTCTAGAGAACATTGTCCACTAAAAGGAAGGAGGTATCCTTAGAGAAATGACTGATTTCAGGGCTGGGGCAAAGAAAATACAAGATGAGTCTGGAGCATCTTGTTGTGCTAAACTGTAAGGGAGTTCTCAGAAAATGATAGATACAAGTTAGAAGATCACAGAAGCCACTTTGAATAACTCCCATTGGCTAACTCTGAAATGATCTGAGCATAAAATAATAATATTAAGGATTATAATTTATTGAATAAAGTAAGAATCCATGAGTCCACAATTAAGAACAAACAAGTAAATAAATAAGAAGGGAAAGGCTTTCCTTATAGTAGAAAGCCAAATAATAAATGCAGGAAGAATAATGGAAATAGAAAAACCACCATTTGGTGGCCACCATAAATAATAATTGATACAGGCCAGGTATGGTGGTTCATGCCTGTAATCCCAGTGATTTAGGAAGCTGAGGCAGGAGGACTGCAAGTTTGAGGCCCATCTGGACAATTGAAAAAGACCCTTGATGGGCTTGAGCACTTGCCTAGCATGTGTGAAGTACTGGCTTTGAATCTCAGCACCACAAGTAAATAAATAAACAATAAATGTCCATTGACAACTAAAAAAAATATTAACAACAATAATAATAATAAGAAGAAGAAGAAGAAGAGGAGGAGGAGGAGGAGGAGGAGGAGGAGAGGGAGGAAGGAAGGAAGGAAGGAAGGAAGGAAGGAAGGAAGAGACCCCGTCTCAGAATAAACATTAAAAAGGGCTGGCAATGTAGCTCAGTGTTAAAGTGCCACTGGGTGCCTGGGCACGGTAGTGCATGCCTATAATCCCAGCAGCTTGGGAGGCTGAGGCAGGAGGATTTTGAGTTCAAAGCCAATCTTAGCAAAAGTGAGGTGCTAAGCAACTCAGTGAGACCCTGTCTCTAAAAAAAATACAAAAAAAAAAAAAAATGGGCTGAGGATGGGGCTCAGTTTCGAGTGCCCCTGAGTTCAATCCCTGCTACCAAGACAAACAAACAAATAAACAAACAAACAAAAAGTGCCCTTGGGTTCAATCTCCAGTACCAAAACAAAACAACAACAACAAAATACATTTAAAAAATAATTGATTCAGGCAAGAATCATCCACAGATGCTAAAAACAGTAGTTGGAAGTCTGAGTAGTAAAAAAGAAAATCTTTCTAGAAGACATTTGTTAATTACAAAGGGAGGGGCTGGGGATATAGCTTAGCTGGTAGAGTGCTTGCCTTGTATGCACAAGGCCCTGGGTTCGATTCCCCCAGCACCAAAAACAAACAAACAAACAAACAAACAAACAAAAACCAATTATAAAGGGAAAGGCAATTGATAGCAGAAACAGCCATTGAGCAAATGAACAAAGTCAACATTGTTAATAATGTATCAAATTGATTGTATGCACCTGCCTCCTGATAGGAGACACAGAATAACTCAGCATTACTTCTGTGGAATTCCTACCAAAACTGCCTAATCTGAACCTAATCATGAGGAACAACAGACAAACTGAGAGTGGAGGCTAATCTATAAAATAACTGGCTTGCATTCTTCAAAAAATGTCATGAAATACTTTCTAGACTAGAATAACTCTAGGGAGTTATTCCACATGAAAGGAGACTTTAAAACATGACACCTGAAGGCAACATGTATCTTGAGACTTTCTTTTTTGTTCTGTTTTGTTTTGCTATAAATGACATTATTGAGACAACTGGTAAAATCTCAGTCAGGTATATAGGTTGTTCTACTGCATTTTATTAATGTTAATTAACCATGTTTGATAAGAGAGAAAGATACAGATAGATGATAGATGGTCAGAGATTGAGAGATGGTAATAAAGCAAACGCAGTCAAGTATTAACATTTGGGGATTCAGGATATCTGGAAATTCATTGTACTATTCTTGCATCTTTTCTATTAGTCTAAAATTATGTCAATAGTTTTTTAAAAGCTTATTTTATCCCTTCTGGACATGGTGGTGCACACCTATAATCCCAGCTGCTTGGGAGGCTGAGACAAGAGGATGGTAATTCAAAGCCAGCCTCAGCAAGGGCAAGGTACTAAGAAACTCAGTAAGACTCTGACTCTAAATAAAATACAAAAATAGGGCTGGGGATGGGGCTTAGTGGTTGAGTTCCCCTGAGTTCAATCCCTGGTACCAAAAAAAAAAAAAAAAAAAAAAAAAAAAAGGTTATTTTATCCCTTGTTGCTCTGTGAGTTGACTGGGTTCCACCAAACATTTTTTTTTTTTTTTTGGCATAGTCAAATGACAGCTGGGGCCAGAGACAGCTGAAGGCTCAACTGGACTGAACATCCAACATTGGCACAATCACTCTCATGGCAGGTGCATGGGTGGACTTCACACAGCTTTTCTTTCCACAGGGGTGGCCTGGACCTCTCATGGTGGCTCAGGGTTCCAAGGAGCAGGAAGCAGAATCTATTGGACCTCTTCAGAACTAGCACATATTACTTGGATCTCATTCTATTCGTCAAAGTATAGAATGGCGAAATTCCAGAGGGAAACTGATCTAGATTCTTAAAACTTTCAATGTCATAAAATACTAAGATTAAAGGATACTAAAGAGGCTTGGGGGTATAGTTCAGTGGTAAAGTGTTTGCCTAGCTTGTGTTTTCCAAAAACAATTGATTTTGAGACAAGGTCTTGCTAACTTGCCCAGGCTGGCCTCAAACTTGTGATCTTCTTGCCTCAGCCTCCCTAGTACCTGTAAGTAGATGGGATTACTGGAGTGTGCCACCACACCTGGATACCTTTGTGTTACTATGTATGAATTTTTATTTAATTTTAATTCCCAAAACTTAAAAAAGATACTAGAGAGAATTGACTAACAAATGTACTGTATGGTCCTTGATTGGATAGATAAACAGCCATAAAAGAACAGTTGGGGTCAATTGGGAAAATTTGAATGTGATCTACACATTAGATAATATTGCTTCATTAATGCTGAATTTCTTGGATATGATAATAGTATTGTGACTTTGTAGGAGACAATTCTTTCTCTAAAGAAATATGGGTTGAAGTATGGTCTTTCAAGGTACAGGATCATAATGTCTACAACTTATTTTCAAATGGCTTGGCAAAAATAAAAATAAGTCTGTGTGTGTGTGTGTGTGTGTGTGTGTGTGTGTATGAAGAGGGAGAGAGAGAGAGAGGGAGAGAGAGGAAGCAAATGTGGTTAAATAATTATCAATTTTGGTTAATGGTATAGGGCATTTATTCTACTATTCTTTTAACTTATCTGTAGTTCAGGATTTTTTTCAAAATAGAAGGAGAGATGGGGGTGTAAATATAAGACACACACACACACACACACACACACATACTTGGAATGCAGGATTCTAAATGCTAGTTGGTGGATGCACTGAAAGTTTAAGAATAAATGTTTGGTTCCAATTTAATAGGGTAGTTGTTTTCTTTAACATTCTTCAGAAATACTGTTATCTAAGGATCTAAAACTGGTCACTTCTCAGGTTTTTTCTCTCCCACCAGATTAAAAGACATTTAATACAAATACTTCAAATTCCTACACTATTTGAGACTCTTCAGACAGGTGAGTAAATGTGCCATTGCTGCTCAGAGTCCTTTATTTTTGGTTTGACTTATCAGAGCAGACCCCTGAACTCCAGAGGGTATTGCCATTTGAATTCATGGAGTTGGCCAACTGCTGTCTTGGATGTGACTGTAAGCTTTGATCCTAATGGCTGGCTGATGATCATGATAATCTTAGGGCCAGTGGATATAACTTTTAATGATAACAAATAATCTGATTCTAGGATTTTTTTTTCTTATAGAAAATATCCTGTAAGCCAGGCACAGTGGGGGCACATCTGTAATCACAGCAGCTTGGGAGGCTGAAACAGGAGGATTGTGATTCAAAGCCAGCCTCAGCAAGAGCGAGGTGCTAAGCACATCAGTGAGATCCTGTCTCTAAATAAAATAAAAATAAGTCTGGGGATGTGACTCAGTGGTCAAGTGTCCCTCAGTTCAATCCCTGGTACCCCCCCCCCAAAAAAAAAGAAAACATACTGTAAATTTTATTTGTTTTAACATGTTTCAGGAATTTTTATAAATAGTTCTTATATCATGAAAAGTTTCCCAGTGTGATAAAACACACAAGATGTATTTTTTTTTCTTTCTCTTTGATGAAATCATGCTTGCCACTAGTATACAGTAGTCATACTTAATAGTATTGGGTGTATTGCATGGCAGTGATGAAAATGAGTTCTTATGGCTGCTTATTAGTAATTAGACCTTGGAGAAGGGGAAAAAGTTGGTATCATTAGCAGGCAGTGTCTTGCCCTTTCTCTCAATTAATTTTACTGGTAATTGTCTATAGTCTTGAACTTTGAGATTGTGAAACAGGTTTAGGGCTTTCAACTGTGGGGGAAAGACATTAGTATTATTTATATAGCATAACTTGAGGTTGGAGAGTACCCTTGGGAGCCTGTAACCAAAACTAGAAGGTAACTTCTGGGATGGATGGAAGTTCCCTTGAAGGGTACCAACCTAAATCTTTTTTTTTTTTTGATACCAGGGATTGAACTCAGGGGCACTCAACTGCTGAGCCACATCCCCAGCCCTATTTTGTATTTTATTTAGAGACAGGGTCTCACTGAGTTGCTTAGTGCCTCTCCATCGCTGAGGCTGGCTTTGAACTCGAGATCCTCCCCAGCCACTGGGATTACATGTGTGTGCCACTGCACCCAGCTCAACCTAAATCTATCTCAGGTTAGCAGTTAGCGTAACTTTTTCAAGATTTCAGGTCAAATGTGATAAATTATATTCAGTCAATATATTACTATGCTTAAGGTTTTTGTTTCTCCTTAATTGTTAAATAAACATTGGCTGTGAAAAACTGAGAGAGAGAGAGAGAGAGAGAGAGAGAGAGAGAGAGAGAGAGAGAGAGAGAGAACAGAGAGAGAGATATTGGGGGTATAGCTCTGTGCCTAACCTAGCATGCTCATGATCCTGAGTTCAATTACCAATGCCCCACACACACAAAAGTGAAGACTTAGAGATAAAAATAATAGCATTTTTTGAAACTATTAACCCCCCAACATTGCCAACATTGTACTTAACCCATTCATGTATCACAAAATCTTAGAATTTGAGAGTCCTTAAAGTTCATCCAGTTCAATGTTAACTGTGGGTTGCAATTCAATCCACTGTCATGAATAGTGAGTCATTGATCAAAATTTTTTTTAATAGAACAGAATAGAATCAAACAAGAAATATCAGTGGGCCCTATCACTTATTAAGATAAACCTGTTTGGGGAATCTTTTGTTTGAAATATATATATATATATATATATATATATATATATATATATATATATATATATATATTTATTTATATTTATATATACATATACACACACACACACACGTGAGTGTGATGGATCTCAGTGAAAAGCATCTATATATTTTTTTATTGTGGTTTGTGGTCAGAATGACTTGAGCCAGGTGTGGTGGTACACACCTGTAACCCTAGTGGCTTGGGAGGCTGAGGCAGGAGGATCATGAGTTCAAAGCCAGCCTCAACAATGGTGAGGCACTAAGCAACTCAGTGAGACCCTGTCTCTAAATAAAATACAAAATAGGGCTGGGGATGTGGCTCAGTGGTTGAGTGCCCCTGAGTTCGATCCCTGGTACTAAATAATAATAATAATAATAATAATAATAATAATAATAATAATAATAATAATAATTTTTTAAAAAAGATTTGAAAGTTTCATCTGCTCCATACCTCCGTATTAAATCAGTTCAATTCAAGTCTGGGCATTTTGATCTTTAATAGAGCAATTTTATGGTCTTGCTAAATTGCTGAGAGTCTCACTAAATTGCCCAAGCTGGCCTTGAACTTTCAATCCTCCTACTTCAATCTCCTGAGTTGCTGGGATTACAAGTGTACATCACTATGCCAGGCAATAACTGTATTTTCAACATAATTGGCTTCCTTTGTGTTAGTATGTATCTTTTGTTTTTCATGTATCCTTTTTCCCCCTAATTACTAGAGATTAGACTCAGGGCCTCACACATGCTAGGCAGACACTCCACTCCTGAGCTATATTCCCAACAATTTTCCAAAAACAATTTATTTTGAAACAGGGTCTTGCTAACTTGCCCAGGCTGGCCTCAAACTCGTGATCTTCCTGTCTCAGCCTCCCTAGTACCTAGAAGTAGTTGGGATTACAGGAGTGTGCACCACACCTGGATACCTTTGTGTTACTATGTATGAATTTTTATTTGTGTGTATCCAAAAACATTATTCTGAGAAACTAGATAGAAAAAGTGCCCAAGTTAAAAAACAATGTTTCCAGGTACACCCACACCTGTGTAGTCTTAGCTGTTTGGGAGGCTGAGGCAGCAGGATCTCCAGTTCAAAGCCAGCCTTGGCAACTCAGTGGGGCCCTAAGCAACTCTAAATAAAATATTTTAAATAATGGGCTGGGGATGTAGCTCAGTGGTTAAGCACCCCTGGTTCAGTCCCCTATACCAAAAATGAAAAAAAATTTTTTTTTAGAATCCTTGGACTAGGTGATTTCTGCTTTTCAATGCCCACATTGACATATACACAGGACTTTTCTTTTCTTCTCCTTCTCCTTTTTCTTTTTTGTACTGAGAATGGAACCCAGGGCCTTCTACTTGCTAGGTATGTGCTCTATTGCTGATCTATATCCCCAGCCCCTATACACAAGATCACTATCAATCTCTGAGAGAATGGCTCAGAACTTAGATAATTATCTCTGTGATATGGTCACATTAACATTTTTTTTTCCTGCAGTATGGTGAATTGAATGCAAGGGTGCTCTACCACTGAGCTACAACCCCAGCCCTTAAATTTTTTTGGGGGGGGTGGGGTGGGGGACAGGTTCTCTCTAAGCTGCCAAAGCTGGCCTGGAACTTGCAATCCTCCTGCTTCAGCCTCCTGAGTCACAGGAGTTACAGGTCCTCACCACTGCATACAGTCACACTGACAATTTTGATCATTTCATGTCTGACTTGAAGCACAGACTTGTTGGCAAGCCAAAGCATCCAAACCTTTAAACTCAACTTTTCCAACATATCCTTTAATTAAAATTATTTTCTAATGAATTTAAGGAAAAATAGCAGTAGAAACTGAATCAGAAAACCCATATCTTACTTCTAGTTCTGCTGTCTGATCCTGGGATAGTCATTTAATGTGACTTATCCTCATCTATAAACACATTTAGATGATCTTTAAATCTATAAGCTCTCTTCACTTGTAAAATTCTACACAGGATTCTAGGAAGCTAATACATTGAGTTATATTTAAGCTTTTTTTTTTTTTTTTTTTTTTTTTGTGTGTGTATGTGTGTGTGTGGTGCTGGGGATTAAACCTATGGCCTTGTGCATGTGAGGCAAGTACTCTACCAACTGAGCTATCTCCCCGGGTCTAAGCTGAGTTTTTATAGGCTGAGTAGAAGTCCATTAATGAAGAGGACAAGGATGTTCTAGGCAGAGGGGACACTGCCTATAAAGGCCCATTGTGCCTAGGGACCACATGCACTGAGAGGTTTGATGGGTATACAAAGGGGGCCAGATTTATAATGACTTTTTCTGCAGTATGGTGAATTGAATGCAAGGGTGCTTAACTTAAAAGAAATTGGAAAAGATGTATAAACAAGGGAAGTGATGTGATTTTGTTTGTTTTGGAAAAAGGGCTTGGAGAGCAGCATGAGGCATGGAGGAGATTGATATCAGAGAGATCAGCTAGAAGGGAGAATACTGGGGCTGGGGATACAACTCAGTTGGTAAAGTGCTTGCCTTCCATGCACAAGGACCTGGGTTCAATCCCCAGCAAATAATAATAATAATAATAATAATAATAATAATAATAATAATAATACTGTAACATCTTTAGTAAGAAATAATTTGTTGTGGGTTGTGATCAAAAAGATTTGAGGGCTGGGGATGTGGCTCAAGTGGTAGCGCGCTTGCCTGGCATGCGTGCGGCCCGGGTTTGATCCTCAGCATCACATACAGACAAAGATGTTGTGTCCGCCGAAAACTAAAAAATAAATATTAAAAAAAAAAAATTCTAAAAAAAAAAAAAAAGATTTGAGCCTGGTACAGTGGTGCATGCCTGTAATCCCAGTGGTTTGGGAATCTGAGGCAGGAGAATCACAAGTTCAAAGCCAGCCTCAGCAAAAGCAAGATGCTAAGCAACTCAGTGAGACTTTGTTTCTAAATAAAATACAAAATAGGGATGGGGAGGTGACTCAGTGGTCGAGTGCCCCTGAGTTCAATCCCTGGTTACCCACCCCCCAAAAGGATGTGTACTACTACTACTATTACTACTACTACTAATAATAAAAAAGACATGTATCAAGGGATTAGAGATGAGTCAGAGGATGAAACAAAGAAGTAGGTGATCTTTAGGAAAAACTGCATGATAATAAGGGAGGAATCAAGGGTGATTCTAGTTTCTACCAACACCCATATGAAGGGTACAGCCATTTCCCAGAATAGGGATTATAGGAGGAAGAAAAGGTTTTGAGGAAGATGCTAAGCCTTGAAATATTGACTTTGAGGAGTCTGTTTGGTCTCCAGAAAGAAATTCTAGCCAATCCTCGGAAACATCTAAGGCAATAAGGAACATCCAGAAATATAGAATTATAAATATTACAAGAAGTAGCTGAAGCCATTTTATCACCTTCCTCATCACCATCAATGTCAACGTCACCTACTTGGTCCTTCTGCAGTGCTTCACATTACCAAGCATGCCAAATCCTGACTCCTGAGTTTCCTATTAAGGCAACAACTGCTTCCTTTTCATTCTCATCTTTCTAACTGATCTTTGTTGTTCCATAACATATCTGTGTAATAGTTAGGGTATAGGCAAAATTGCTATAGCAAAGAAATCCCAAAGGACAATAGTTTATATAAGATAGAACTTTGTTTCTTACTTATATGACAGTCTTGGCTCTGGAGGGCAGTTATATTTCATGAGGACATATAAGAACCTAGTCTGGTGTGTAGCTCTGCCATCCTTAGCATCCATATTAGGGACCAAGGGATTGTTCCAATTATTGTCATTTACCAACCGGTGGAAAGATAACTGAAGGCAACGTTTTATCTTCGTGGAGATGAACAAACATCATTTCTTCTCACATCCCATGGTCCCAAACATGGTTAGAGGACCACACCTACCTTCAAGGGCTACTGGGAAATGTAGCATCTTGCTGGGAAGCCATGTGATGAGTTCACATTCAGGAGACTCTGTTACTAAAAAAGTAGAATGGGAAAATGGACACAGGGGGCAATTAGCAAACTCTGACACTTCTAAACCCCTGGTCATCTAAATATTCATGCACTCCCTTATTTCCACACACAGAATACACTGATCCCATCCCTTGATATATAATTCAAAGTACAATCCATTTACTGGTTATAGAACAAAGTCTACCACCTCTGGGTAGTGTGCAGTCCTCTCCAACAGGTCTAGATCTAATGTCCCACAATCCATTATTTTTAGTAATAGGCATTTAGACAATGCTATTTGATTTTATTCTTATTTAAAGGTCAGTCAGGGCAAAAGGAAACTGAAAACATGCCTCATTTAGAATTTGGTCAATGTTTAAATATCCTATTTGTCATTTGAAAAAAATCCTCTATCAGACTAGATCATGTCAAAGAAAAGTACTCAGGAACTAAGCTCCTATCTGCAACTGAACTCTGGCCCTATGTTGTGGTTTGGATGTAATGTGTACCCCCAAAAGCTCACCTGTGAGACAATGCAAGGTTTACAGGATAAATGAGTTATGAGTGCCTTAACCCAATTAGTGAATTAATCCCCTACCAGAGATTAACAAGTGGTAACTAAGAGCAGGTAGGGTATGGAAAGAGGAGGTTGTTATTGGGGGTGTGGTTTGGGGTATATATTTTGTATCTGGCAAGTGGAGTCTCTGTCTGCTTCCTGGCCATGTCCTGAGCCACTTTCCTCTACACTCTTCTGCCATGATGTTCTGCCTTACCCAGGAATGAAGTTGAATGTCTATGGACTGAGATCTCTGAAACTGTGAGCCCCTCCAAAAACCAGAAATTGGTACTGAGAAGTGAGGTTGTTGCTGTGACTAACCTGACTATATGGTTTACAAGCTTTTGAAGCTTTTTGGAATTTGTTGGAGGAATTTTGGAAAGTTTAAAGATGAAAGCTGGAAAAGCTTTAGATTGCTGTAAGTGGAGCTTAATAGGCGATTCTGGTGGGAACTCAAGAAGACCAGAATGCTGATATAACTGTAGATGGTAAAGACAGGGCTCAAGAGGTTTCAGAGAAAAAGGAGGACACTCTTGGTAATTGGCCATATGTGTTATGTTCTGGCTGAGAAGTTGTCTGTATTTTGCCTGTGCCTTGAGACTTTCTGTGAGGCTGATTTTAAAAGAGATGGACTTCTTAAAGTGGCGGAAGCATTCAGGCAGTGGCAAAAATATTGCTGGTGGCTCTTAGCCAAGTTTATTGTGATATTCAGGAGCAGAAAACAGAGTGTAAAGATTTGCAAAACTTTGACTTGAAAGGTGAGAATAAAACTGGGGCTAAGGAAGTTGTAGTTGTTAAAGACATTATTGCCACTAAAGAAATGCAAAAGACTTTCCTCCAGAGATAATAAGAAAGATGACTTGATGGCATCTTGGGAATTGGCAAGACCATACCTACCTCAGGCTCAAGGGAGAAAAATAAAAATGGCTTTGAGCAGATAACTGTGGGGCACCCTGCTTGCACAGAAGGCCTGGGAAGTCATTTCACCATGCTCAGGTGCCCAGGCACTCAGAGTCTGCTACAGCTGTGGTCCCTGAAGGCAAGGATATGGCTGTCTATGGACCCAGACTCTGAAGCCATGAATCCCAAATAAACTTTTCCTCCTCTAAAACTGCTCTTGTCAGGTCTTTTAGTCACAGTGGTGAAAAAGCTGACTAAAACATCCTGCCACATTCACCCATCTAAAGAGTCACATACATTTTGATAGGCTATCGCAAGCACTTTCAATGATACTAATGAAAGTTTGAGAAAGTAGTTATCCAAAATTATCTTGACCCCAAATTCTATGGTGAATCCAATAATAAAGTATCCCCCCAAAAATAGAATCTCTGAAGCCATATATTGACAATTTAGTAATAGCATTTTCCCAACAGTATTGTTATTATTTTTGAGGTCCTGGGGATGGAACTCAGGACCTCGTACATGCTAGGCAAGCATTCTACCTCTGAATTACATTCCCATTCCTTTTAAAATTTTTTAGACAAGGTCTGGTGAAGTTCCTGAGGCTGGCCTTGAACTTTCAATACTCCTGCATCAGCCTCCAAAGTAGCTGTGATTACAGGAATGTGTACCATGCCTAGATCCCAATATTATTGTTCATCAAAATAAGTTGTTAATACCATGCTGGTTTTCAACATTATTTTGAAATTTTACTGGACCAAGAAATTCTGCGGAGTTTAGCGTTATGTACTTACAGCTCCTCAAGCCACTCCACATTCCAATATTCCAGAAAGCTTTCAGCCTGTTTGCTAAAGCTCTGCAAACAGCAGGCAAATCTGCATTCCACACTGTCAGGAACATGATTAATTATCTGTTTAGATTAGCCAACAGAATCTATGTTCCTGTGTTTCTGTGACATGGTTACTTACATTTCTTAGCTTTAGTGGTGCTTCTGAGTTACAATGCTTTCTGAAATGTTTGTTTTTGCTTCTTTTGCAGGGGGAAAAAAAAGAAAAAAATCACATAGCCGAGCAGTCAGTGAGAAACCTTAGATTTCTTATTTCTGTATCAACATGCAGTGTCTTAGATTTTAAAGTTTCAAAGAGAAAGCTTTGTGTAAGTTCTTGTGTTTTCTGCAACCAAATAACCTTACTATGGAAATGTGCTCATGTTACACACCATAGCCTTCCACAGAAAGTTGCAGAGAATTTGAGCTTTTTAATCAGATGAACTTGCTTTCTGCTATGAAAACGAAATTCCATGGGGAACCTGCTATTCAGAGCAGGCTTTGTTCTATTATAATATACTTTTCTTTTATTTTTCTCTAACCAAGAGGACATTTTTGGAAAAATCATCTAGAGTAGGGAAGATGGTATTTCAGACGAACTGCTAGGAGATTTTTAAAAATCAAATCTATTTTGGAAACTGCTATCAGTTGCAGAGTGTAAACTGCTAAATTCCTTAAAATTAAGCCAACTATGAATATGTTTTATCAATACAATACTGTTACTAACTTCAGTAACCTAATAAGCTACCACCCATTTCATGGGCTGTGGATGATTGAAAAATAATTATCACATGACCTTATGGTTTCACTTGACCAAATTAATCTGCTTTTGTAATAGAATTGTTCAGGCTCAGTTAGGTCTATTTAGATAATGATTATCAAGAAAAATTAATTTAAATATCTTTTTTTTTTGGTTCCAGGGATTGAACTCAGGGCACTCAAGTGCTAAGCCACATCCCCAGCCTTTTTTGTATTTTATTTAGAGACAGGGTCTCACTGAGTTGCTTAGGGCCTCACTGTTGCTGAGGCTGGCTTTGAATTTATGATCCTCCTGCCTCAGCCTCCTGAGCTTCTGGGATTATACGCATGCACCATCGTGCCCAGCACAATTTTAGGATTTTATAGATATGCATTTACTTGTCTCTAAGGCAGAAACCTGGACTTGCTTTAAATTCCCATATTTTATTTCTGAAATCTCTTTGTAACTCCATTTGTGGCTCTTTATTCCATCAGCTCTCACCAGGAGGGATTTGTATCTGTTTAGGTGGGTGGGATACATGCAATGTTTGACTATGTTAAGAAAAATTACCTAATACTTGGAAACATTGCAAAAGGATGACTGCTTATCCTTTCAAAGTTCTGAGTGATGCTATATTGAAAGGCCTTTATCTACAGGGCCCACCCAAGGATTATGCTGTTTTCTAAAGGAATGAGCTGTTGCTTGCCTAAGGATCAGACATGTTTACTTAGAAGTTAGAGATGCAAATGATCTCTGCAGAAGTGATATACCCCAAGGTTATGTTTTTATTACCCTGTTTTGCCTCTAATTTATCAAACATATTTCAGCATGTCTTTTCTTTTTGAACATATAAATCTGTCTTTTGAATTCTTTGTGCCAGATTTTACCATACTGCGGTTTCCCTCATTAATGCATAAAGCCTATGACATGTTCATTCTGTATCTTCATCTGGTCATATATATTCTCTCTCTCTCTCTCTCTCTCTCTCTGTGTGTGTGTGTGTGTGTGTGTGTGTGTGTGTGTGTCTTTCTCTCGTGGTGCTGGGGATCTGAACCCAGGGCCTTGTACATGCAAGGCAAGCACTCTACCAACTGAGCTATATTCCCAGTCCCCTGGGTCATATTTTTGAAAACTATACTTTGTCTTTACAAAGAGATGGATCTCACAAGATACAGCAAGATCTGAAAAGACACCTGCTCATTGCTTTAGTTTATTCAGTGTCTTCTCTATGGCTAACACATTTACAAAAAGTTAGCTAATTCATTTAGATTTCTTCCTTTAAATCTCATTTCCTGGTAGCCTCCTGACAGGGTCATCCAGCTTATTGTCCTAGGAAGGAAAGGACAGACAGTTGCTGCCTAGAACAGGGAGTAATGTTCACCAGCTTTGAAATTCAAAGGTGATTTTCTTGACCTCTTTTTAGTGAGACAATGTACATTAAAACCTAGGCTTTTTGGAAGAAGCCATTTCTAAGTAATGAAGATTCCTCTGAAATACACAGGATTTGTGTGCAGTACTGAAGACCCCCCCCCCCACTGGCAGTAAAAAGGAGAGGAAAAGGCATCCCTATCTCTCTTCTGGATTCAGTTGTAGAGAAAAGTTTTAAGGGAGAGTAAATTCTGGAGACCAGGTCACAAGACCTAATTGTCCTAATGTTCTCCTTCCAGGTTGAAGTCCTAGGGCAGGAAGTATAGCAGCTAGGATGCTGAAAAGGTAGAGGACCAAAAGAGGGAAGGTCTGGATCTTACTTTTTTGGAGGGGAGGATTAATATCTATCTGCTCTTAGCTACTTGGATGTCATGGAAGTCACCCTCTCTCTGGAATAGCAGACCCTATCTTGGAGAGGAGCAGAAGGAGGAGTGGGATTCCTATTGGGTAGAGCACTTAACTCATTCACCCAAGTAGAGATTATTTACCTACAAAGACATTTTAAATTATGGGGTCAAGTTGAGGTTAATAAACTGGACTCAGTCTTGTCCCTCCCCTCTCCTATCCAGAGAGTAGGGGTTTATAAGGTGAACCAGAGTAGACAGGAATAAAATTACATTTTCTTTGCCCAGTTGAGTATATCCTGAGTACACGTGAAAACACTTCTACCTGTGTACGTTACAGGTACATTGCATGCTCCTCTATTCTTTTATTGCCATAAATAATCAACAAAAGCATTGCTAATTTTTGATTTCATAACAAACATGTTCTATTTTACTTGTGGCTTCTGATCTCCCCATCTGACACATCCATGTACTTTATATAATTCTTACATCTAACAAGATAAATCTGGCCACAGATTAGAGTAGCAGGTGCCAGGAATATTCCAATATTTACTTATTCTATTCTAAGCTGTGTTATTTGGTATCATTCACCAAATATAACCTATTCTGCCCACTTCCTGTTCCCCTTCTTGTTGGATAGGGGCAAGTGATGAATTGTGGCCATTGTGTCATAAATGTAACTTCTGGGCTAGAGCATTTTGTTGCTGATGTGCATCCTTCCAGAGCTCATTTTCCTCCTAGTTAGGTAGCTGGCACAGTGTGACACTGTAGCTGATCCATGAACTATTTCTGAGTTACTATGGTGGGCAAAGCTGCCAGGTAAAACTTTTAATGGTCACTACTGTGAGTGGAAATACATCCTGTTGTTTGGACTTATTTGTTGCAACAACATAACCTAATCTACGCTGAAATAGGCATTTTAAAGAAGGAAAGTGATGAACCCCAAGATATTTCTTTTAAAGAGGACACTGGATGGTGATTCCTTTTAATGGCTCATCTTTTTTCAAGTAGACCAGACCAGGCATCTTTGGGGAGAAAATCTGTTCAAACACATAGATGTATATATATATATATGAATATATATGAGTTTGTGTGTATACAAACACACACACACACACACACACACATACACATACACATACATCCTCTTCCTTTTTTTCATTTTTAGTACTGGGATTTAACCCAATTATGAAATACAGGAAACTAAATGCGAAAAGAAAGTAAGCTCTGTAGTTCTATTCTAAAGGCATTGTTACCATTTTGATATTTTCTTTTTTATTGCAGGCAATTCATGCTTAGTATAGAAATATAAAAAGGCATAAACGTGCGTTGGGGTGTGTAACTCAGTGGTAGGGTGCTTGCCTAGCACGTGCCCTTTTTATTTATTATCATTATTGGTATTGGGAATTGAATTTAGGGGTGCTTAACCACCAAGTACATCACCTGCCCTTTTTATATTTTAGAGAGAGGGTCTCAATGAGTTGCTTAGTGCCTCGCTAAATTGCTGAGGCTGGTTTTGAATTTGTGATTTTACTATCTCAGCCTCCTGAGCTATTGGGATTAGAGGCATGTGCCACCACACCTGGCTTATTATTTTTTTAATGAAAATATTTCTACATGTTATGTGTTTTCCGTAAATAACTTTTAATATCTTTTTCAGAGAGAGAGAGAGAGATTTTTTTAATATTTATTTTTTAGTTTTCAGCAGACACAACATCTTTGTTTGTATGTGGTGCTGAGGATCGAACCCAGGCTGCACGCATGCCAGGCGAGCGCGCTACGGCTTGAGCCACATCCCCAGCCCGAACTATCCATTCTTATGTTTAGGTTCCATGATGCAGGGATAGTGGTGTAAAAGTATGATTGGACAAAAAGAATATGAGAGAATGTTAATAGACTATGGGGGATAGGGAGTAAAATCTATCAAGTCCTGTTTGTTCAGATTCTTGGTTCCTCACTTGTAGCATTCCTTCTGTTTGGACCCTTTCTGGAGTGGGGGGCCATATAACCTACAATCAAATGAGGTAGTTCAGAGAATTTCTTTATGGCCAGCTCTTACACAGAAAAGAAGGGAAAAGTTAGAGTAATATTTTTAGGTTGTATGGCTGGCATGGGGAAAAGGGGGTCTGGTTTCTAAGCCACTGTGGGGAAGAGGATTTCTAGTTTCTATGGTTTGCTTTGGGGAAGAATGGGGGCAGGAGAAGGTCATAGAGAAACTTTGCATCTGAGCCTTTTACTCTAGGGTTATCATTTTCTGAGCCCCAACACAACCCAAAGTATGTCCAGGCACTGCCAAGTATTCCTTAGGGAACAATATGATCCTGTTGAGATCTCCTGGTGTGGTACATATGGTATATTTAATCCTATTGAATAAGCCCTTGTTATAGCCTGATGAATAATAAATGGACAGGATAGAAAGCTTGGAATCTAATTTCCTTTAATGGATATTACCATATCAATATCAATTTCTTTTTGTGGTGCTGAGATTAAACCCAGGGCCTCACACATGCTAGGCAAGCACTCTACCATTGACAAAGCTATATCCTCAACCTCCAATTTCACTTTTAAAATTTGCCTTAATACATTTTGAGAGAAACTGATGTCTTAGCAAATAAATGGAAAAATAAAAATGGACAGTATTTGATAAGTATAGATTATTCCAAATCTGTAAATTGAATGTGTGGGTTCTATATAAACTGCAAGAACCTAAAATTCTTTTTTTTAATATTTATTTTTTAGTTTTCGGCGGACACAACATCTCCGTTCGTATGTGGTGCTGAGAATCGAACCTGGGCCGCACGCATGCCAAGTCGAGCGTGCTACTGCTTGAGCCACATCCCCAGCCCAAGAACCTAAAATTCTAATGAAGATAGTTTTCTTGACAAATATTAGATAGAAACAAGGAATTTATTCATTATATAATTGTGAATAACAAATTTTATCAGTAGTAGCCTTTACAGATTTATTAAGTAAAACACAAAGTCAGATTATTTTTTCAGGCATTATAGAAACCATTTCAAAACTACTTGTGTATGAATTCTACCTTTAACCTGGAAAATTTACATGGCATTTCAAATAGCAGAATTAAAAAAAAATATTTATTTATTTTTTAGTTGTAGTTGCACACAATACCTTTATTTGTATGTGGTGCTAAGGATTGAACCCAGGGCCTAGCACATGCTAGGTGAATATTCCACCACTGAGCCACAACCCCAGCGCCTCAAATAGCCAAATTTAACACTCCCAATAATCAGAATAAAGTGTTCATTTGAATAGGAATCCTTAAGAAAATCTTTGACCAATGAAGATCAGTGGTGTTGTCTTTGCCTCCCAAATTTAAAGCAATTATGTCTAGATTATATTCTTATCATTGTGCCAATAAATTTAGCCAAAAAAAAGATTGTATATTTTCACTCTTTTTTTTTAAGATGGAGCAATCCTTTATTTTATACGCTTTGAAGTTTTCAGTAAACAATCTTTCAATGGAAAAGAAAACATGAAACATCAGCCTCCTGCCATCAGCAGCTGCTCTGCTCAGGGCCTAGGATCCGCCTTGCCCAAGTGATGAGGTGGAGGGGTGTATTTCCCTTCCTTTATTAGCTTATCCCGCTGCTTCTTGATGGTATTCACACGTTTCATCGTTTTCAGCCGAAGCAAACATTCTACAAAATCTTCATATTCTATCTTGCACTCTTTCTGTGCGCAGATATTACCAATTCCATGTGCACACTCTATCCATTCTTTTTCAAAAGCGTGGCATCGAGAAGGAATCTTGTAGGGCTGATCAGCACTTTGGATTGTTAGATGACGATCTAAGTTAATGCCCAACCTTTTCTGCACATCAAAGAAAGGCATGGCTTCCCACCACCGTGTCCTTGTCTCCTCCCGGGCCCTCGCTTCAGAACGTCCTGTATTTTCACTCTTGTAGTGTGTTTTTCCTCAACGCATATGAACAAGTCTTTCTATAATTCCCGAGACTTGCCAGGACCACATGTTTTTGGGGATCTAAGCTGACAGACTCTTATAATGTCAAGGATTTTTGCCGCAGTCTGGCTGGGCACAAAATCACGAGCCACCACACAGCTTGTAGATTCAAACAGCAACTCTTTATTCCCGAACTCACACCAGCCGTCTACAATCACGTTCTGGGGAAATCCACGTTCTCTGCCCAAATCCACCCCCACTGGGCTTCTGTCTCCCAAAAAATACTGTCTGAATCCCGTGAGAACTCAAGGGGAACTCAGGCAGCAGGATACGCCCTATTCCCAGCAGGAATAACCTTAAACCTGGAACGCCCTAAACCCGGATTATCCTAAACCGGGAACACCCTAAACCCGGATCCGCCCTGGTCCTTGAGCAAGGTCACCTTAGATGCAATGTCACTGCAAAATGTCCTATTTCCACGAGTCCTTCCACTAAGCAACATGGGGTACGCTGGCAAGGAAATTGTCATACCTACTTGGCTAATGGCTCCCAGCAGATTTTTTCATATGCTTATGTTCAGTAGCACACCCTCATAGTATCTGAGGAAACTTTAGTAAAATACTTGGTGCAAAATATTTTTTTTCCCTGCACTATATTTAAAATCTGATGCAGTTAAAAAAAGATGCCTTCAGCTCTGAGTAACAATATCCAACTAAAAGTGGCAAATCCTGTGGGAAATTGTGTTTGCCTTATGTAAAAAGACATTAGAGGTTAATGGTCCCAGGCCAGTGTAAACAGTGACCCAGGCTTTTTTCATCCCTGCATGTTACCATCCTAAGTACATTAGCTCTTATCTACTGCTTAATAGCCACAATATTATTTCCACAGTTCCCATGAAATAAAATGCCTATGAAATGACAGGAAGGAAGAGCAGGGAAAGAAAGCCCTCCCTGAATAGCTCTTGCTTTTGTCAGGATGGAAAATCTTTCCAGAAACTTCTTGGGAAAGTGCTGCTGAAAAGTTCATTTGACTAGATGAGTCACATGGCTAGCTCTACCTGCAAGGTGGCAAAGAGAGGATCTGGCATTTTTAGCTGCTATCATAGGAAGTAGACTCTGCAGGAGGGGAAGGAGAGACAGGAATGTCTTTGGGGGTAAGCAACAGAAAGTGAGTGCCAATACATATTTTTTGAGACTATTCCTTAATTTAAAAGCCTATAGCCAGAGTCTGGCACAGTCGCATATACTTGTAATCCCAGTGACTCCAGAGGCTGAGGCAGGAGGACTGCAAGTGAGGTCAGCCTCAGCAATTTAGTGAGACCCTAAGCAACTGAGACCCTGTATCAAAATTAAAAAAAAAAAAAAAATAAGAAGGGCTGGGGATGTAGCTCAATGGTAAAGCACCCCTGGGTTCAATCCTCAGAATTAAAAAAAAAATCAAACAAAACAAAACAAAAAACCCACAAAACAAAACAAAAAGAAAGCCTATAGCTGAGTAATAGCATGCTTATAATTCCAGTGACTGGGAAGGCTGATGTAGGAGAATTACAAACTCAAGCCCAGCCTGGACAACTTAGGAAGACCCTGTCTCAAGACAGAAAAAAAAAAAATGGTTGGAGAGCTGGGGATGCAACTCAGTGGTGGAGTATAGATACTAAGAGAAAGCATGAGATCTCAGCCTTCAAGGAGTTTATAAATCAGGAAAGTAAATAGGACACATGAGGTTATACCTGAATGTCATGAACATGTGTTTATAAAACTTAAGACATTTGCTTCATTTGCTTATCAGCTCTCTGTCATTATCACAAAATAAACTTATAAGGATAAAAGGTTTATTTTGGCTCATGGTTTCAGAGATAAATTTATTAAGAGGAAAGGTTTATTTTGGCTCACAGTTTCCGAGGCTTCAGTCCACATCAGTTGGCTCCATTGCTTTTGAGCTTATGGCAAGGCAATACATCATGGTGGGGAACATGTGGTGGACACCTCATGGCACCTGGGAGACAAAGAGAGGGTGGCGGGGAGAGGAAGAGACCAGAGTATCCATATTGCCTTTAAGGGCACACCACCAATGACCTGACCTTGTCCAACTAGAACCCACCTCTTAAAGGTCACACTACCATCCAATAGTGCCATTATTGGGGACCATGTTTTTACACATAAGCTTTTGGGGGACATTTCAGATCCAAACTTTAACATTACAGTACAGATGAACATTGAAAACATTAAGTTAAGTGAAATATGCCAATCACAAAAGGGCAAATGTTGTTTGATCCCACTTATAGGAGGTATATAGTATAGTTAGTTTCACAGGGAAACAAAGTAGAAGGGGATTGCCAGGGGCTGAGGAAGTGGGAGAAGTGGGGAAAATGGGGAATTACTTTTTAATGGTATGGAGTTTCAGTTTTGCAATATGAAAGAGTTCTGAAGATAGATGGTGATGATGGTTGCACAACAATGTGAATGCACTTAATGCCACTGTACTGTACACTTCAAAATGGTAACTTATATATGTATTTTACCACAATTATAAATAACGTTAAGCTGGGCATAAGCTGGGTGCAGTGGTGCATGCCTGTAATCTCAGTGACTGGGGAGGCTGAGATAGGAGAATCACAAGTTCGAGGCCAGTCTCAGCAACCTAGTGAGACTCTGTCTAAAAAAAAAAAAGGGGCTAAGGATGTTGTTCAGTGGTAAAGTGCTTCTAGGTTCAATCCCCAGAACCAAGGGAAAAAAAAAAAAAAACAAAGAAGAAGAAGCTGGGCACAGTGGTGTGTGCCTGTAGTCCCAGCTACTCACGTGGCAGAGGCATGGGGACTGATTGAGCCCAGTTTGAGGCCAGCCTGAGAAACATAGCAAGTAATAACAAATAACAAATAACAAACAAAAAACCAGATAACAAAACAAAAGTAACAAAACAAATAATAAAATAAAAACCCCAAAAACATTTGAGAAGGAGAAATATCAAATTGTAATATAACATAAAGAATATGACTAGGGGCTAAAAGAACTTGAGTTCACATCCTGTATTTACATCAGCAGTGTGACCTTAGCCATGTCATTTAACTTCATTAAATGTCCTCACCAGTAAGGTAGAGAAAGTTATAACTTGGAGGGTTATTGAAAGAATTCAAAGATATATGATAAGCAATTTAGCTCAATGTGTGGTGTGATACAAATTAAGTGAGTATCATGGGAGCAATGAGGGACAGATTCATAAAGGAAATGTAACTTGAATTTGTTTTGGAAGAGTAAATAATAGTACTTCTTGAGAGCTACTGTGCATCCATTTCAGTTTACTTGGCAAAAGTTAGAAGATATTATCCCTGTTCTAAAGAGCAAGAAATGAAGATACAAAATTTGTCTAAGCCCCCAAAGCAGCTATCTTTCAAATACCTTACCCTTTGCACCCTTGGAAAGTTGTGAAATAAAAAGGTATTGACAAAAAACAAAAAAACAAACAAAACAAAACAAAAAAAAAAGGTATTGACATTGGAAATAGAATGAAATAGAAAATAAAAAAGGAGAATTGATCAATAAATGCAGACACTTGTTCTTTTAAAAAATAATTTTATTTTGAAAGAATTTCAAGCAAAATTTCAAGAGTACAAAGAATTCTGAAAAAAAAGAATTCTGTATCATTGACCCAGCTTTAACAATTATTGATGTTTTGCTCTATATGCTTTATTATCTCTCCTTGAATCATTTGAGAGTAAACTTCAAACATCATACCTGTTTTATATTGTCAAGGAGGAAAAACTTATGTTCCTATGTTCTTGGAGACCTGCAAATTAAGCTGATAAAATATAGAGTAGTAATATAGAAAACAGTTTTTTATTATGTAGGTAGGGATGGGAGTTCATAAAAAAATGTGACTCAAGGAGGTGGTTAGAATTTGGGGCTTATATGCCATCTTAATAGGGAATGAGGAGGAGCAGAGGACACTTCTGGGAGAACAAATGCATTCTTAGAAGGGACAGGGGAAAAGTAGGTACTCAGAGAAAAAGCAATATTTCTGAAACATTTGATAAAACTCTTATAGGGTCTTTTTTTACTTTATTTTTTAGTTATAGGTGGATACACTATCTTTGTTTATTTTTATGTGGTGCTGAGGATCGAACCCAGTGCCTCACGCATGCTAGGCAAGCACTCTAACACTGAGTCCCAGCCCCAGCCTCATCTTATAGGGTCTTGATTTAACACCTGAGCACCCATCTTAAATGTTAACCACCATCTTATAAGTATTGCTTTCTTGTACTTCCTCTTACCCAAACTCCCCCCACCCCCATTAGTGACCTCCCCCTATGGTACCATAATCCTAATCCAATCCCAAAAGGACACAACCCCTTAACTCTGGAATGGCCCATGGTGCCATCGACCTAAGCCAATCCCATGCTATCCCCACTTCCCTAGCTCTGACACAAGCACCCCTGAGCCTATCCCATAGCACCACTGCTACAACTCCAAACCCCTATCCCACAAAAGCTGAACACCTGAACATCTTGGGGCCTCTCTCCTCTCTATAGAGAGATGGGCTTTATTTGTTAGCTTTGACAAATAAACCTTTGTGTGTATCTCTGCCTGGTCTCCATCCTTCATTTCTCACTTGCCCATCTCTTGCTTTCTCATTTTCCTTTCATTTTGGTGCTGATACCTAGGATCGGGTTCCATGGTGAGCCGGCTCCCTTCTTCGAGGGTCACTGAGCATGCCTGGGCCCCAATCTGGATTCCATCGTGGGACCAGGCTCTCCATTCTGCTGAATGCCCTCTCTGCACTCACCACTGGACATTTCAGGTAAGACTGTCTCTGGTCGACCTAAACGACCTACAGATCCTGGGAGGTGCCCGTTGATCCTCTGGTACTCCCAGGGTTACTGTGTGGTGAGGGCACCCCCAGCCACAGCTTTCACAGCTACAGCTGATCCCTCCTGTCACCTGAAGCTATATTTGGGTCCTGGGTTTTGAGAAAAAAACACCAGAGGTGATTAGGAGTTGTTCCTGGTGAGACTACCTCTTGGCTGTGGGTTAATCTCTATAGGCTTTTGCCCCTTCTACGGGCTTCTGCCCCTACTACGTAGTCCTAGCCAGGTGCTCAAGTGCCTCTATGGGCTCCTGCCCTGACACCTACACAGCGGTGGTGACAACCCCTGAGCGTAACCATCCTCTCCACTAGGTGATACTAGAGACTGAGGGATGCCCCTCCTCTAAACTCACCTCCTACGTCTCACCATGGGTGGCTCCTCATCCATTCCCTCCCATAGTCCTCTAGGCTGCCTCCTGGCTAACCTAGTTTCTCTCTCACCAGGACCTAAACCCCCCAAAACATATATGCTTGTGCAATCAGATCTGGCCTCAATATCCTTTGGATAATGACTCTAAATGGCCACTTAACGGCACTCTAGGTCCCAATATTATCAGGGATATTTTAACTATTGTGAGCTTTTTGGGAAAATGGAAAGAGAACCCCCTATCCTCAGGCCTTCTCTTTCCTTCCTTCCAAATTGTCCTTCTGGTCTTCCTGTTCTCGGGCCCAGGTTCTTCTGGCTCTTAAACCTTCTCTTCTTGACCTCAGGACCCTCGCGAAACCCCAGACTTTGACCCGCTGACGAACCCCCTCCCTACTCTTCTCCACCTTCTGCTCTGATTCTTCTGGGATCTCCTTCACCTACAGTCCACTGCTACTCGCTTTTGCTCTCGCCCTGCCCCATCTACCCAGCTCGCACCTCTGCTTCCCTTTTGTGAAATAGCACGGTCGGAGGGAGTTGTCTGTGTACATGTCCCTTTCTCCCTTAGTGACCTTTCCCAAATTAAAAGAAGGCTGGGGTCTTTCACCTCCAATCCTTCAGGTTACATTAAGGAATTCCAATACCTAACCCAGTAATACGATTTAACTTTCCATGATCCTATCTAACACTTTCCTACTCAAGGATTGCAGAAGAGTTTGGGAATAGCAGTTTTCCCCAGCTCCTTCCAGACTTATGTCAGGACTTACATGGAAATATAAATGGAAGAAGCCTCATACTATACTAAACCAAAAAGTAAATTGTATGTTACTTTACTAATTACCAGCTGGTCATTTTTTCTAGGACTCTTTGTTTTTCTTAAATTTCACATTTTTGGGGGCTGGGGATGTGGCTTAAGTGGTAGAGTGCTCGCCTGGCATGCATGAGGCACTGGGTTCGATCCTCAACACCACATAAAAATAAAATCAAGATATTGTGTCCACCTAAAATTAAAAAAATAAATATTAAAAAAAATTCCACATTTTTTGAACTCATAATTTTGGTCCTATGTACCTAGGTTAATGTTTTCCTGATCAGTCCTATTTTTTTATTCAACTACCGAGTTTTTAAACATCTGTAACATTGCAATGGAGATTCACCTGTAAAAAGCTACAAGGTCTTTACTTTTGTATGTGTGCACACTGTGTGTTGTGTTGTCTGTCCATATGTGTGTCCATATGTCATGTACATGATATAAAAATTGGCAGATTGAAAATGAGTGCTCATAAATTTAAAAAAATGGATCCAAATACCTTTAATGCACATGATTTAAAATGGTTCAATTTAAATTGGGTAAACAGATGAAAGTAAAACTGTCTTTAAAATTAAACTTAACTCACAAGTCTATCTAGGTGGACAAAGAATAAAATGTTGATGTCTATAAAATGTTGAATATCCATTGTTTCTAGGACTTTTCTTCAACAAGGAAGAAATGGCTAATACTGTTCAGTATACTTATCTGATATCTTGGTAAAAATAAAAAGATTTGACATGGGATTTCTCATAAATGTGTTTGTTAGACATCTGATTAAATTTACAAGTTTAAAATGCTAACTATTAAATATACCATCAAGTACTCCTAACTCCTTGAATTCCATTGAATATATGATTGATGTTTTCATAAATTGGTAAATGAAAAAAAAGGGGTTAAAGTTGTTTTGTCATCACTGGGAAAATGTTACTAAAAATTTTAGAGTCCCAACAGCTATAATTCTATATACTTGAAGATTGTGTTTTTATGAAATGGTAAACAGATGTGATTCTTTCTATATACAAAGGTTTATGAAAGATTTCTATATACAAAGGCCCAAAGTTTCAACTGTTGCAATTAAGAGTACTGTAGATAACATAAAGTGTCTCTATTTTATTAAAATGAAATAATTTATCTAAATTCATAAATTTACAAGGATTATTTCAGAATGTAAACAGAAAAGAGGGTTAACAGATGGGAAAGAGAAATTAGAAGGTTCTAGGTATGGAAACCACATTTAATAGAAGGAAATTAAAGTGTTTCTGGATAAGAAAGTCTTTAAGTAATAAAGTAAATAAGAGGATTTAAATAAGTGATAAAGATCGTCTATGTAAGTTATTTATATATGTATATGAAATAATCAATCAAAGCTATATAAGGTGTTTTTCCTAAGGTCAAATGTTAATGTACTGATATAAACCAAAGCTTAATCTATGTGTTAAAAGGACAAGGATTTCTTCAAACATTAATTTACCCATACATTGTGTTTATTGTTTTTTTTTTTTTGAGCAAGTAATCTTGAAGGAATTAAGGATTATACAACCGTGGTTAAACAGTTGTTACTGTTATTTTGGAATATTGTAATATGTTATTTCTTTAAGAGCTAAACTTGACTAATATAAAACCATCAATATAATTGTGATGCTATCACTCCTCTTTGTATATTAAGTGTGTTCATATCTTCCAGGTATACAAGTCTTTAAGGTAGAAACTTTAAAAGAGCATTAGATCAAGCTGGTGTTCTCCAAACTAAAGCTGTATGGTAATTTTAGGCTTATGAGGATAATAAATATTATTGGAGATTTATTTATATCTTTTAATGTTCTATAACTAGATCTGTTATCAATAAGATATAAAGTTTTATGTTACTTTTTACACTGGGGTACAATTTAAATGTATTTTTAAGTTAATGAGAGCCTTATCTATGTAAAGGTTAATATTGTAAAGCACAAAAGCATTTTGCTACTTTTCCACAAAATAGTTAAAAATTCTCAGCCTTTTTTAAATTCGTGTTTTAAATGTAATATCATATTGTGTTAACTAATTTTCATGTGAACTCAAGAAATAATATACGTGAACCTTGTAAAGTGTTATATAAGAAAAAGGCAAAGATCAGCTGTAGAACTAGAACACTTGACCTAAGATTTGTGAGGAGTCCCACCTTACCTGAGATAAGACTCTACCCCCCACCTTAGGACATGTTAAGATGACTCCAAAGTAAGCTAGACTTCAGTTCATTTAAAGTTACATTCAAAAGATTGATTTTTGTTGTTAAGATTAATATAATCTTGGGGCTTGGGCTGTGCCTCAGTGGTAGCACACTTGCCTGGCATGTGTGAAGCACTGGGTTAGATTCTCAGCACCATGTAGAAACAATTAAATAAAGATCTATCAACAACAAAAAATATTTAAAAAAAAAGATTACCAGGATCTCAAACAGGAGATATAATATATAACTCAGCCAAAATTCAAGATAGTTATTACACAGAATAAATATGTTTTTACTCTTGTTAATTTTATTTTGTATTTTCCTTATATTCTGTCTAAATGTTGCCTGTTATTGTTTTGCAGAGGTATTGCTTTAAGGACACACAACTTTGGTTAATTTAAGATAATAAGCCATCACCTACAGATAGGATAATATAGATCCCAATTAATAAAAGGGGTAGATGACTGAAAGGTTATAGACTAAAGTTAAAGCCCAATACTCTTAATTTAAGACTAATGAGACTTAGTTACTAGATGTTTAAGATCAAGACTTAAAAATTAAAGTTAAAAGGGCCAAGAACCAAAATTTGGCTCTTGTCTCCGAGTCAGTCTGAATCCAGGGAACAGGGACCTTCTCTAAAGAGCTTTTCAACTCTGAGCCACATAATCTCCTGATCAGGGAGATTAATGAGACCCCTGGAGAAAACTGAAAGCCAATCAGTGCACTTGCTATGAACAGGAAGGTCATTGGAGAAGGGAGACATCCCTGATGCTTCCAAGGGAAGCCACATGGTTAGCAAGACCTGGACCCATCCTGGTGCAAAAGGCATTAGCAGAGCTAAAAATCTGCTCTCAAGTTCCCCAAGAGTGACTTCTAAATGGGAACTCAGCTGACTCTTAACAGCAGATAAAAACAAAAGTCAGTTTGACCTGCTTCATCATAAATACCTAGCAAAAAAAAAAAAAAAAAAAAAAAAAAAAATTAAAACCAATACACAGCCATTCCTGAGCATTTTAAGAAATAATAATAATAGTAAAATGTAACTTAGGATATACATTTGTGTTAACCCCCCAAAATAAGTAAGTCTGGAGGCTACAAAAGAGAGATTCTTAGGAAGGTATGCCTAATAACTATCAAGTGAAACTGCTCAGTCAGAAGGTTTTAGTCAGTTTAAGGCCTACAGATCTTCCTGACCTCCTACACAGGTAGGATTAATATCTTCTAACATGATTATCTAGCCCTAAGTGACAGAAATAAAGGGTTCTCTCTCTTTTTAAAAATATTTTTAGTTGTATATGAACATAATACCTTTACTTTATTTATTTTATGTGGTGCTGAGAATCGAACCTAGGCAAACACTCTACCACTGAGCCACAACCCCAGCCCCAATAAAAGGTTCTCTACTAGACACAGAGGTCACATCAGTAGAAAGGTTTTAGAGATCAGATGACACTTAAGTAGCTTAACTACATCTTATGGTGATGGACATCTGTAACATTAAAAGTTAACTGTTGTGTTTGCATTCCTGATAACTCTGGCTATGTTAAAGATTTATGTCCCCAAATAAAGGCCTTGTACTCTCCAACCTTGTTATAGGGACAACTTCTTAGCCCTCACACCTCCTGGTGAGAGATTATTGGCTTATTTCACTTAATAGCAGGTATTCTAGCCTAAACAGCTCATTGGTAAGTCCATACTCATATGAGTCCTTGACACAAATGGACTATTCAATTTGTTTCCCTACTAGCCTCCCTGGGGTTATGGCAAGCTTCACCACAGAACCTGCAGGAATAACCACAACCATTACCTATTTTCATCAGCTCTCCAATCAGCTGATAGGGGATATCCAACAAGTAACTGAGTCTATACTAACCCTCCAGAATCAACTGGACTCCTTAGCCTCTGTGGTCCTATAATAAAACAGCTATGGACTGGACCTGTTAATAGCAGAGAAAGGCAGACTTTGTCTATACCTACAGGAGGAATGCTGTTTTTATGTCAATCAATCTGGTATAGTCAAAGACGAGATAAAACAACTCCAACAGGACCTTGAAGGTCAGAAACAACAGCTCTCCTCTGTTGGAGGATGGCAGTTAAGTAACCCCCTTCTTCAGTAACACTTTCTTTCCTGACCCCTTTCCTTGTCATAGGCCTTTTACTAATGTTTGCCCCCTGCATCATTAAATTTGTTCAAGACCAGATTCAAAAAAATCTCTAACCAAACATTTCTAAAGTGCCTTCTCTATGCCAAACATCATTCTAGACACTTTGGATTCATGTGATGTTTGACAGAGACCCACATGACGTTCTCCATCAAACCCACAGACAACTGTGCTTGCACCCATTTTCCCCCCTCTTTACTTCCTTATAGAAAGGGCATCTCTCTTACTGAAGGCTGCTATTGTACTTGTGCTCTGGATCCCAGCTCCTCCCTTGGGCATTTTATCTTGTCCTTTCATTAGCACCAAAAATATGCATGTGACTCTCCCATTGCTAACACAATAACAACTTCCCCCTACATCATTCTCTGGGTCCTACACCCTTTTTCTGCTCCCCTTTCAAATGAAAAAAATATATATGCTTTTTTACTAAGGATTGAACCTAGTAGTAGTCTACCACTGAGCTACACTCCCAGCACGTGTTTTTTTTTTTTTTTTTTTTTTTTCAGCAGGGTCTTACTAATTTGCTGGCCTCAAACTTACCATCCTCCTGCCTCAGCCTCACAAGAGGCTGGAATTACAGGCATGCATTACTGTGCTCAGTTTCTTGACCCTCTTTGAATTTTCTATACCAAACTATCAAGTACAGTGGATTCTACTTTTGAATTTGTCCTCATTGTCTTCTCTCTTTTCATCTCAACTGCCACCACCTCATTTTATATTGCCATCATCTCTTGCCAGAGATTACTAAACAGTCTGCTCACCAATTTCCTTGTTGCCAGTTTTGCTTCCCTCCCATTATGCTTTACCTTCTTACAGAATTCTCTTGCATGAAATTTTCACTGGCTCTCTATTTGCAGTGAAACTAAAGCCTATCATGTCCTTAATGTATTTCTAAAACTTGGCCTCTACCAACCTTCTCAATTGAAGGCTTCCACTGTATGCTTACAAAATTCAGTAATGCTTAGCATATTTACTGGTTCAAAACCAAATGGCATTTTTTTCTTACACATTACTAAAGAGAAAAACTGTCTTATTGACTGCTGCATTCCCAGAACCAAGAACAGTTCCTGGCACATAGTAGGTGTGTAGTAAGTATTTATTAAATGAACAAAAAACTATATGTAACCAGGTGTGGTGGTGCACATCAGCACATCAATACTCCTAGCAATTTGGAGACTAAGGGAAGATGGATTACAAGTTAGAGGCCAGCCAAGGCAATTTAGGAAGACACTGTCTTAAAATAAAAATTAAAAAATAAAAAATAAAAAAAGAAAGCTGGGGATGTAGCTCAGTGGGAGAATACCTCCCTAGTATGCCTGGGTCCCTGGGTTCAAGACACAGTAAAGGGTGGGGAGGGAGAGGGAGAGGGGGAAAGAGAGGGAGAGAGGAGAGAGAGAGAGAGAGAGAGAGAGAGAGAGAGAGAGAGAGAGAGAGAGAGAGAGATTGTATGTATCAGTTCTAGTGACTGAAGAATGGTAACAAGCAGGGAAAAAATGGAACCATTTTTATCCAATACACATCTCTTAGTATAACATACGCACAAGGTTCATATTGTAAAATATGGTAAGTTAAGCCTGATGTGACGGCATGAACCTGCAATCTCAATGACTCAGAAGGCAAAATTGTAGCATTGCAAATTTGAGGCCAGGCTGGGCAATTTAGTGGGCCTATCTCAAAATAAAAAAGGGCTGGGTGGCCTCAGTGGTAGGGTGGCCCTAAGTTCAATTCCTAGTTACACACACACATACTCTCACACACACCACGCCACTTAATTAACTTCTTTTAAACTGATGATTTACTATAAATAGGAAAAATTATTAAACTTTTATAAGAAAATATAAATTCATGGTATCTTCATTATAACTTATTTTTGAAATTTAAATTATGATGGTAAAAATTAATAAATGTATTTGAACAAGTGAACAAGGAATTCAGCACTCTGTACTTCATCATTATATAACTAAAACACACGAAGATACTTTTAAAAATCAGGATATCTGTTCTAAAGACAGATTTTTTTCAACCTTTAAAAACTAGTCTTAAATAACCCTCAGAGGAATTAAAAGTTTTGAAATTTATGAAGCAAAAATATTTCAAATTAAGAAGTTGATGAAAACAGTATCTTTCAGTAATGACATATGTTAAGTATAATCTTCAGATTACTTATCTGTATTATTTAGGAATGAGAAACATTATTTCTATAAAAATAAAAACACTTTAATGAAAAAAATACATGAGCCATATACTTACTTTATTGTATTACTGGATTGAGAAAGTAAAATAATAAATAGTTGCCTCCTATACAAATAAGAATTATTTTTCAAACAATAGATAATTTCACTAATTATATTTATTCTCTCCAAAGAAAAAGATTCACACTTTTCCTTAGTTGGTATGAAATATCTTTGAAGATTACCATCTCCTTGGGAGGACTTGTTAATCATTTGGGGAAAACAAATATAAGGCTACATCCCTATTTTGCACCAACATTAAAATATATTATATGTGGGTTAAAGAGTTAAATGTTTGAAACAAATCATGTTTGTGAATATTTATAAATCTTGGGGTGGGTAAGGCTTTCAAAATGTATCATCAAAGGTGGAAGACATAGGCAAGAAATGGCATATCAGGGTATATAAAACATAAAGATAGCATTACACTTAAAGTTATAATATATTCACATGACAAATCAAATGGTACAGTTGAGTGTATGAGAAAAGCGGTAAGAAAATAGTCACTTCTATGAAAAATGTGCAAAGAATGTGGATAAACAAAAAAGTCCCATAATAGCCAATTGACACATTTTAAAATGTTCAACATTTTTCCTAATCAAAGAAGTACAAATTAAAGTATGAGGTCATTTTTGCATACCCAATTAACAGATAAAAATTCAAATGTAACAAGGCTATATATATATATATATATATATATATATATATATATATATATATAACTTTATTCCTACTTTAAAATAGAAATGCTCCCTCTAGAACTTTCCTAAGATTTTTCTGGAATTATATATAATCATAAATATGGAAAAAGACTTAAAAGATTTAATTGTAAGGATATTCCTAGTGACTTTACTTATAAATGTTTAAAAACTGGAAAGAATAGGAATTGATTAAATTATAGCATATTTTGCATAGTGATATTATATGATCATTGAAATAACATTGGAATATTAATAACATGGAAAAATGATTGTAATAATACATTGTCAAGTTTAAGCAGCAGTTTACTGGTTCATATATAATATAATCCTATTTTTTCAATAAATCACTATTTTCATTAACTTGTTTTCTATAATACACTTGGTACTTCTTTTCTAGCAAGAAAGAAATTTTCCTATAAAGGCCACTCAAATTGCATTCTTTTTGGGGGGGAAGAGGAGTGCTGGAGATTGAACCCAGGGCTTTGTGCATGCAAGGCAAGCACTCTACCAACTGAGCTATATCCCCAGCCCTCAATTGCATTCTTTTTAAAATTCCAATTGTATTCTCTCCAAACAAACCCCTGATTACCTATATCTTTTTCCTAGAAATTTCCATGAATGATAAGGGGAGAAGTAAACATTCTATAAATTGCATAGTACTACCTACATTTTAGACTTCTGGTGATACGTAAAGCCTAGGGAAAAAAAAATTAGAAGCCATTAAGGAATGGAATCAAAGGGGTCAAAAGGTAAGAAAAGAATCCTCTGAAAAAAGTATGACAGAGACTATAAGAGAAATTAAAATAGAGCCGGACACTGTGGTGCATGCCTATAATCCCAGTGGTTTAGGAGGCTGAGATAGGATAATCATGAGTTAAAAGCCAGCCTCAGCAACTTAGCAAGGTGCTTAGCACTTCAGCGAGACCCTGTATCTAATAAAGTATAAAAAAGGACTGCAGATGTGGCTCAGTGTTTAAGTACCCCTAGGTTCAATCCTCAGTACCAGGAAAAAAAAAAAGGAGTTAAAATAGGGTCTAAAAGTTTGAAGTTTATAAACACTCTAAAAATGTGAGTCTGGATTCATGACAAGCAACAAAGTAACAATTGTTCCAGTAAAATATGGGCAAAAGATGTAGATAAACAATCTACAAAAGGACAGACCTTTTTTTTCCAAAGTTTAATCTCTTTCTAATCAAAAAAAAAAAAAAAGAAAATTTAAGTGAACACATAAAAAGAGCTTAGTTTGCAATACAATACCCCAAATCATGCACAGAGCAGAGGGTTTTGTGCTATCTGATTTGGTGGCCTCAAAGGATCAAGCTATCCTACTCCTTGGTCTATATCCAAAGCACTTAAAATCAGCATGCTACAGTGATGCAGCCACCTCAATGTTTATAGCAGCTCAATTCACAATAGTTAAACTGTGGAACCAACCTAGATGCCCTTCAATAGATAATTAGATAAACAAACTGTGGTATATATACACAATGAAATATTACTCAGCCATAAAGAAGAATGAAATTATGGCATTTACAGGTAAATGGACTGAGCTAGAGAACATCATGCTAAGTGAATTAAGCCAATTCCAAAAACCAAAGGCCAAATGTTTACTCTGATAAGTGGATACTGATCCATAATGGGGGTGGGGGGCAAGGGAAGAATGGAGGAACTTTGGATTGAGCAGAAAGAAGAGAGGAGAGGGGAGGAAGTGTGTGTGTGCAGGGGAGATGGTGGGATGAAGCAGACATTATTATCCTATGTACGGGTATGACTGCATGAATGGTGTGACTCTACATCATATACAACCAGAAAAATGAAAAGTTATGCTCCATTTGTGTAAAAATAAAATTAATTAATAAAAAAGGGATATCCTGCCCAAATTCTCTCCAATAATTATTTGCTGCAGTGTCTCCTTCTGTTAAGCTATTGTTTTCATAAAACCAGATTTAAATATTAGTTATGTTACCATCAATGAACATTCCCTTGAACACAGGTTATTTTTTGACCAGTTTCTTTTTCTTTCTTTCTTTCTTTTTCTGGTACCAGGGATTGAACTCAGGGGCACTCAACCACTGAGTCACATCCCCAACTCTATTTTGTATTTTATTTAGAGTCAGGGTCTCACTGAGTTGCTTATCGCCTTGCTTTTGCTGAGGCTGGCTCTGAACTTGCAATCCTTCTGCCTCAGCCTCCAGAGCTGCTAGGACTATAGGCATGAGCCACGGCACCTGGCTTATTTTGACCAGTTTCAATAAGCAAAATCCTTAACCAATAGCTTAAATATTGTGATTTTTGGTCCATTTTGATCAGGGGAAGAAATACTTAAAAGGACCAAGGCCAGCTGGATGCAGTGGTACAAGCCTATAATTCCAGCTACTTGGGGTGCTGAGGAAGAAGAATTGCAAATTTGAGACTAACCTGGATAACTTGATAAGACCCTGTCTCAAAATTAAAAAAAAATAAAAAAATAAAAAGATCTGGTGATGCAGTGCAATGGTAGAATGATTGCATAGCATGTATAAGGCTCTAACCCAGCACCACAAAAAAGTGGGTGGGGTAGGGTGGGCAAGGCCTGGAAGATACTCTGGAAAACCAGAACCAGTCTGAAAGCACTGGAAATCTCGAAGGCATACCAAAATAAGGCAGCACCTAACACTAATGAGGACTGAACTATCAGGACAAAGCATATCATAATTCTGTATTCTGAAAATAAGTCATTTAAGTATATAACACTTGAGTATGCTAGGTACCATATTAAGAACTTTAAATTTTTATTCAATAATCTTATAATGAAAAATACTATTATGTCTATTTTAAGTATAGTTAAGTCTACATAGAAAAATAAGTCTGGGTTCCTTACTTTATACCATATCTTTTAGGAGTTAAAGATCTCCTTGTGCAGGGCCGGGGGGTGGCTTAGCGGTAGAGCGCTCACCTGGCATGTGCGAGGCCCTGGGTTCGATCCTCAGTATCACATATAAATAAATAAAATAAATGTATTGTGTCAAACTACAACTAAAAAATAAATATTAAAGGGGGTTGGGGGGTTATGGCTCAGCGGTAGAGCACTCACCTGGCACGTGCAAGGCCCTGGGTTCAATCCTCAGCACCACATAAAAATAAATAAATAAATAAATAAATAAATAAATAAATAAAGTTATTTAAAAAAATCTCCTTGTGAAAGTACAACTCTAAAATAGAGAAGAAAATGTAGAATATTATTATGACTTTGGGACAGGATAGGGCTTTTTAAATAAGATGCACAAAACACAAATAATAAACCAAGAAATTAATAAATTTGACTGTATCAAACTAAAGATCCTACTCAACAAAGGACCTCATAAATAAAATTAACAGATGTATAATAGCCTGTGAAAAATCCTTTGCAACATTTTTTTTCCCTGCTACTGAGGATCAAACCCAGGGAATCTGTTCAAGCTAGGCAAGTGCTCCACCACTAAGCTAAATTGCAGCCCTTTTCTATAAACTTTGAGGCAGGGTCTGGGTAAGTTGCCCAGGCTGGCCTCAAACTTGTGACACTCCTGCATCAGCCTGCTGAATAGATCTGCAACATCTTAAATGGGCAAGAGATTGATATCTGGAACATGGGTTCTTTTGTGGATTTATAAAATATAACAAATATTTTAGGCTTTGTGGGCTATACAGTCTCTGCTGCAATTGCTCAACTCAGCCATTGTAGAAAAAAAGCAGTCAGACAATATGTAAATGAATGAATGTGGCTGTGTTCCAATAAAATTTTATTTACAAAAATCCATAGTAATCAGGATTTGGCTTACAAGCTGTAGTCTGTTGACCAATGATTTAGAATACATAAGGAATTCCTATGAATCAATAAGAGAAATTAGGACACCCAGTGGAAAGCTGGGCAATGGATAGCAATGAGCAACTGGCAGAATGAAAAATCGAAATGGACAAATAAGTATATGGGTGTGCAACTTTAAGAATAATCTAGGAAGCCAGGCACAGTGTTGCACACCTGTAATCCCAGCAGCTGGGAAGGGAGGCAGAGGCAGGAAGATAGCAAATGCAAAGCCAACCTCAGCAAAATCGAGGTGCTAAGCAACTCACCGAGACCCTGCTCTAAATAAAAAATAGGGCTGGGGATTTGGCTCAGTGTTTGGGTGCCCCTGAGTTCAATCCCTGGTACCTGCCCCGCCATGAAAAAGGAATAATCTAAGAAACATAAATTGCTTAGAATTGTCAATTTATATCCAATAGATTTGTCAAAACCTGGAAGTCATATAATTTAGTAGGAGATAAGGGTATAGGAAAACATAGAAACCTCATGCTTTGTCCCTAAAAATGTCAATTATAAAAAAGCCATTATAGAGTACAATCTGGCAGTGCTAAAAAAATTGTTTCCACACTGCAATAAAGGGGAGCACTTTGATAAAGGGTAGCAGGCAGACTTATAGCATCACACATACATTGTTGTAACTAAAGAAAATATACACAATCTTCTTCTAATTTCACTACAGATGGACCAAAGTACCATCATAGATAACAGTAATATATAGATCAGCTGCTATAAATTACTTTACATCAATAGGTTTTAGAAGGGTGAAAATCTTAATATTCTTGCAATTTAAACCTTTTATAGTATAGCATTTCATATCTTTAAGAGGAGAGCTGGCTTTATGATAGCTGATTAATGGAATGCAAAATCCACTTGAATTTAAGATAAAGTGAGACTTCAGTTTTATACTGTGGAGGGTCAATTACAGAATTATATTCTTAGATCCTTCTGGGTTTTCCCTCTATTACAATGTAACACATCAATAGAAAAGTTTGAGAAGTATTCAGTTAATAAGACAGGACAATTATTGATTATCTGTTAATAGCTAAATAAACTTATTAAGGATTCCCCCCTTTAGTGGGAAATTGAAATATACAATATTATTAATTGTTTTGTAATTAGAATTACAACTTCCTTTAGACATTTTTCTCTACCTCCACTCTGAGTGTAACCTATTGTAGCACTAGATTCCGAAATAGTTTTTCCTTTCATTGAATTCATCTGACATGGCCTGATAAAATATACAATGGATTATTCAAATTAGTGTTTCCTAAATAGTAAGAGGAGTTCGGAAGTGTACTGATTAAAAAGGCTTTTCTCAAAGAAAGTATATGCGCATACTTTGCCTTTACTTCAACTTTATTCTGGCGCTAAAAACCACCCCAGGTTAATATAGTTGTGAAATAATTGAATGTAATTGTTTTCCTCCCAGTCTTATCACAGGTACAAGTATTCAGTTAGACTAAAATAAAGTATATAGTCAGGTTTTTGTTTCGGTGACCAAAATAGTTGAAAAGAATAACTTAAAGGAGAAAACAAAATTTAGCTCACAGTTCCAGAAGTTCAGTTCATGGTTGGTCAGTTCCATTGCTGTGGAAGATGAGACAGAGCATCATGGTTGAAGGGTGTGGTGAAGGAAAGCTGCTCAGCTCACAGTAGCCACAAAGCAGAGAAAGAAGAAAAGAGGAGCCAGGGGAAAACAATATAATCCCTATGGGCATGCCCCTAGCAACCCACCTCCTTCAGCCATGCCCCACCTACCTACAGTTACCACCCAGTTAGTTTATTCAAACTAGGGGGTCACAGCTCTCACAATCTAATCATTACAACTCTGAAGATTCTTTCATTAACGTAAGTTTTGGGGGAGATATCTCATATCCAAACCATAACACACATGTATGCTTTTGTTTGATAAGACACTAAAAGAAAAATGATTCTACATTGAATCACACACTTTCAAATGGGTGGATTTTATAGTATTTATCTTAATAAAGATGTTTTTGTTTATATTTTTTAGTTGCTGATAGATCTTTATTTTTTTAATACTTGGTGCTGAGAATCGAACCCAGTGCCTCACAAATACCAGGCACGTTCGCTACAGCCCCAGCCCCTCAATAAAGGTGTTTTTAAAAAAGTGGTTTAGCTAATCAGTCACTTAGTCTTGTGGCTCTTAACTGTAGTGTAACATGATCAGAGGTGAGGAGTGAATGAGGATAGCTAATCAGGAACTGGGCTAAATTCCCAGCTGAGAGAACACCACACACACACACACACACACACACACACACACACAGGGAGAGGGGAGGAAGGCAGGGATGGGGGAAGGTTGGCCCTAGGAACAAGGGAGGAAGCAGGGGGGCAAAAGGTCAAGAAGAAACCAAATGTTACAGTTAAAATGCTTTTTTTCAGGAATTCCCCAAAACACAGATGAACTTACAGGAGAATTCTGTCCACACTAAGGAAACATGATAGTCCTTTTTCTTCATCCATAAACCAGCCATTTCCAAGATAATAGTGAACACAGGAATCTTGTTTAAAAGATTTCTTTTCAAGGCCTGCAACAACTTTTATATGAATAAAAACTGAAGGCTGCTTTTAGATCAGGAATTTTTAAATGATTAAGATCTTACTCTATGTAAGCAGAACAATTTTGACAGAACAGAGTACATTTTTTTAAAAAAGACAACACATAGATTATGACAAACATAAAATGCTGATAAACATTTATTTTTTTATTGCTAAACACCAAACACTGGCAATTATGATACCTTCAAGTTAAAGCTTAAGAATGAATTACAGCACGGTCAAAAGATCTACAGAAAAAAAAAATACCTGTGTACCATCAGTATGTGGACATTCAATAAATACCATAGGACAAAATGATGGCTGAAAATCACATAACCATGAAGCACACATTTACAATTTGCTATTAGAACAGACAAAGACCTAGCAGAGTTATTATATTATTAAAAGGTCAGGTTTAACTGCGTGTCTTTTCAAACTGAGATGCTGAAAAAAATATATACATTCTCTACAGAGTGTAGGTGATTAAAAAAAAACTTTCAAAAATGTAAACAACGCAGAGTAGGAACACTGAGAATAAAAATTTAACTGTTGAACAAAGTGACAACACAGAACACTTTCTTCAAATCCTCAAAATAATTAATTTTTTCTAATCACTTTACAGAAACCAAAATGAATTCTTTCCAGAAAGATGATAATATGCCAGGGACATAAAGAGCTTCCAAGGTTTTTTTCTTTTTTTATGTTAACATATATTTACAGTAAATATTCAATAATACTTTACAGCTTAAATAGAAACATGCTTTTCTAATCCATAAATAACACTAATCACCATCCATCCAACCACATTAATTAAGTACTTATGATGTCTCATGCACTGTGCCAGGGATGCAAAGCTGAATATGACATAGTCCTTGATCTAGAAGAGCCCATAGTCAAGCTAAAAAAACAACACATAACATTTCCTTTTTTATACAATGAGGCCATTTCTATACAAACAGTACTGATCTGCTCAATTTCTTATGACAGTGTTTCCAAATCCTAACCCTATGGATCAACAGAGCAAGGTATTTAAAAGCTAAAATAATATAAGGTTGCGTTTTTGTTTTTATCCAGAAAAAGAAGCTAATGGATAGGATTTCCTGTATTAAATTTTTTTCTTGGGCTGGGGTATAGCTCGGTGGCAGAACGCTTGCCTAGCATGCATGAGGCCCTGGATTCAATCCCCAGCACCACACACACATAATTTTTTCCCTAAATTTTTAAAAAATTGACTTGCACACATACATTTTCATTAGTAAACTGCTTAATTCAAATGTAAACAAGTTAATTACATAAGTATTTCATGAGCATTCTCTAAGGTCTACTACCAAAACAGGTTTAAGCATTACTAGGCTAATACATTTTGGTCCAGAATGACTGTTCTACCTAAGAGTAGAACAAATGCCATGTTTTCTGGGATAACCAATAATTTGCATGGTTTTAGTACTGGGGTATTGACTGATGACCCAAGTCATTAATAAAAGATTAAAATTATTCAAAATATAATTTCTGTTTAAGAAGCAAGGTAAAATTCTAATACAATCTAAAAAGTTTCTTAAAAATGATTTAAAAGTTTTAGTGCTGAAAGAGCAACTAATGATCTGACAAAGGTAATCCATAGAGTACCTCACTTAGTGAAGAAGTTGGATACATGGCTATTAATAAGTTATTGCCTTTTATCACTTCTTGAGTGTATGAGAGAAGTGTATATTTTTCATCAAAGAACCAGCATGCTCATAACACTTCAAAGACCAACTGCTTCACGATGGCCTGTTGACTTCCCAAACTTCCCAGTGCTGCATCTTCATTCCATAAGACCTTAAACCAGGTATGGCTCTTTCAGATTCAAGAGTCTGTTCCTAGGCTCTGGCAAATCCAAATTTGTCCCCTTTCACATGCAGCCATTCTCAATATACTACCAAGTCTTCTATGGACCCGCAGAGGTAGCTTAGGGGAGATAGAAAGCAAGGACTAGGTGTTTAACTACCCAACACAGAGAAACATGGGAGCCGCTGGTGAGGACAGAGTATGGCTCAGGGTTTAAAGTTGTTGCTTTTTAAAGATAGGCCCCAGATGGCCTTGGTAGCACAAGAGAAAATGTCTACCCTGGAAGAGCTCTAAGCTTCAAACCTCTATAAGAGAATGGTAACCAGGTCTACTGAAGATCCTGGGTTCGTCTTGTGATCTGTCAGAGGACCCAGTTGACTTCTGAGGTTTGGTCCTAACTGCCTCAGCTCACAAGCTGCTGGTGTGAGACACTTCATGCAGCTGGCTCTGAATATCAAAGGTTAGTGCTTCTTCATGATGTGGAGATACATCATCAATGAATATAATGCTTGTGGGACAAAGCCATCTCATATCATTGGCCCTGTTTCCGATTTTGGTTTTATTTGCTATCATTTGACAAAGATTTTCCCTTTCATGTAAGCAAATTCTTTTTTTAGAAGTTTATTAATTTAATTAAAATCAGACTTCTCACAGTTTTCAAAGTACAAAATAATACACCAATAAACTATAAAATACTTTTCAAGAAAAATGACAAGTGATGTAGACCAACAACACATTCACCCTTCCACTTGGCCAAAGTCTGGTCTTCCTTAAATCTAGATTAATGGTGCTTTTAAGTTTTTCCTAATTACTTCCACCTGATTCTGTTCTCCTTTATACTATTTCAAGACAGTATGTGGTCACACAAAATTATATTAAAAGAATGAATTTTCACTTGTTTAAAAATTGTTCCACAAGCATGTGAAATGCATACATTCAGTCTTTAAAACTAGAATGTAACCAACAATAAAAAATTAAAAAAAAATAAAATAAAACTAGAATGTAGTTAGGGATTTATGCCTTTCATTTCTTTTGCTCATCCTCTACCACTAGTTTGGGTACTCTGGATACAGGAGGAGCATAAAGATGTAGGCCAAAATGTAATTTTAAGGAAACACTTTACATTTCATACCAAGTAATGATTTCAATGGCAATGGACATTACCACGTAGATGTATATTGTAACTCAGAGACTTGTCAGATGAATGCAAATATTACCGTGCTGTAACCATCCAGAGTCCTAGCGTCACATTGGCAGCCAAAAGTACACTGCCACCAAGTAGGATGATAAATCCTACCAGATCTTTGACATCGTTGTCTCCAATCACTGAAGTAAGGGTGGCATCCAGGAAAGAGTTTAAAATCCACTGACCATCCAAAGCAAAGCAGGGCACTGCATTAACAATAGCCAGTGCTCCGGAGAGGGAAATCAGATACCTGAGTTAAAATCAGTTAAGGAGCCAGCTGTGAGCTGAGTAGAAACCACCTTTCTGAGAGTCACAAGAAGATACTGTTCTGGGACTGAATTTGAGATTATGAAGGATTTCTCTACTTTTTATTTTTTAACATCTCTGCCATTATATCTATTATTTAAAACAAAAGAGTTTATATTATTTTGAAGTTCAGAAATCTTGACAAGAAAAATAAGGCAAACCACTTATAGACAAACCAATTTATAATGAACTCCTAGAAAGATTAAGCTTCTCTAATCCTTTAATGACACCATGGAAAGAAATGTGGAAGGAATAAGAAATTGGGGGAAAATTACTTTTTTTGTTTTGACAGTGCTGAGGATGGAACTCAGGGCCTCACACATACTAGGCAAGCACTCTACCACTGAACTCTACCCCCAGTCCCCAAATTACTTTTTGGTCTTTACAAAGACTTCCTTCATTTGAGGAAATGAAGCTTTTGACCCTTGAACCTTGCTTTATTTTATTATCATCTATAAGGTTATAGCATTAAGTATCTCTGACAAAGTTGCAGAGTCTCCAAGATACAATCTTGATTATACACTTTTTTTTTAATTAACTGCTCATTTGTTCTCCATTTCATTTTGATCCAAATCATCAAGGAAAGAAAGTTAAAGATTTAAAAGTGACAAAAATAAAGAACTCTTCCAATTACATAATAATCAATTTCTTTTAAAAAATTCACCTTTTATATGCAAACAGGATATGCTATAGACTACATGAGATTTTGTCCTCTGAATTGCTATTTTATTAATGTAAACTGGTTTTATCTTCCTTAGGCATTCCTTAGTGGACCAGTGAAATGCATTTACATAATTCCTAGTTATGTATGTAAGAATTGTCCTCCATTTAGTCAAAACTAACAAGCTCAGATGGGCAGAATTCATCACCTTACTAGTAACTGAAGCTTTCATCCTTTATAAACTTACTAAAAGGTTTTAGACCTGTAAATTCAAATTTTAATTTGTATTCAGGGTTCCTTGCCTTACAGATCTTAACCTTTCTCCCTTTCTGATAATTTTTTTTCCTCCTTTTTCCCTCCCAGGTACAGTCTAAGCTCTTTCAACTTCTTTAAAGTCTCCTTTTTAGTTGTTAGTAGTTAAGTGATTCTTGTAAGGTTCCAATACTCTATTCAAAGTAAAACTGACCAATCTCCAAACAACACTTTGAAAACTTTTTTTTTTTTTCATACCAGAAAGGATACTTAACAAATGTCTCCACAATCACTGGCAGATCTATGCTTAAAAAGTTGAAACGTGGGATAAAACTGGTGATGCTCACTAAAAAGGAGAAACAAGGAATAATGCATATTATTTATATCAGATAAGCAACAGCATTATAAATTTTACCATAAGGTCAAAATGTAGGCTAGCTATTAAACAGGTTGAGAAAGCCCAGTCTATAAAAGCAATTATTATTCCAGAATAGCTAATAAAATGATTGGAATGAAAGAATTCATGTCCCAGTATGTATTTATAATTTGAAGCAAGAGTAAGATAAAGGGGACTATATACCAAATATGACTACTAAATACGGAGTTTGAAAAAACATTTTATAGTTTACATTAAAGAACTCCTACCCTTTCAAAGAGTTATAACTTTAAAATCACATTTACTCCAATTATTATGCTATTTAATCTATTTTTGGTCTCAGTTTTTTCTTCATTGCTAAAACAAGGATTAAGATTAGGCAATCTTTAAAGTCCTTCCTCTTCCATGGATTCCAAAATCCTGTCTTTGTTCAAAACACTTAAAACCTATCCTGTAATTAGGCAGAACCCACAGTACACATTTATGAATGATCTAAACTTGGGACATATCTTCATATGTTGAGGGTGTACTGAATAATTGCAGTCTAGAGTCATTTAGTGTCAAATGAATAAATAAGAAAAATGACCCAGATTTGTTTATCAGGATATGACTACAAAGCAATGAAAAAGCCTTATGTTTATTTATTTGATACTAAGGATTTATTTATTTGGTACAGGGCATGTTGCCATCGAGCTATATCCCCAGCTTTTTATTTTTCATTTTGAGACAAAGACATATTAAAAACCATTGATTTGTACATTTTAAAAGTGTGAACTGTATGATGAATTGTTATAAGAAAAAATAACATTAGGAATCTTGTACAATAAAATGAGTTGGACTATATAAGCCATATGAAGAAGTTATATATTTAGTTCAATCAGGCTGCTACTGGTAAAACGACTATGCTGGCCCAACTTTGTAATCCTACGTTCATGTGTCATGCATACATGCCCATACATCATGGCGTTGTCTAGGGTATGGAGCTCTTGCTACTATTTGGGGGAGCTTGAATAATTTAATAAACTCACAGAGAACATCTCTAAGACATCACCTATTTGACTTAGACATAAATAGTGGGAAGGTAAAAATTCATCACTATTCATGGGCAGGCTCTTTCTTGCTTCAGAAATTCAGATTATTTTCCTACTGCCTAAATTTCATTTAATGCTTAAGAACAAGAAAATAAGACTTTGACAAGTGATCAAATTTATAATAAACAAACTTAATGCAAGGACTTCTACTGAATTTCTACACTAAAAATATAGGTGATTTTAACAATTTCCTACAGGTCCACCACAATAATACCCACCTGTATAGTGAAGATGTAGTGGATGTCCTACGTATAACATATCAATTTGAGGTGGGTGTTTTACTTTTATTAAGCGAGTGTGAGTTTCCAAAGAAGGTATTATACAGAAACTCGAACTTGAGCTTTTTTTACAATCTTTATTGGTTCTACAAACTTGAGTGGCTTCAACTGCTTTCCGGGCGGGTAGACATGTATGCTATGAATAAAATATAAATTAGTAAATATTAAAATGATTTATTAAATTCAAGTTACATTTTATCAATATTTTTCATGTCAACTAGCATATTAGCAGTGAAGTTCACATAAAGGAATTGCCATTTATGTGCATACACTATAAATTAATTTCAAATATTCCACCGTGGTCATATAAGATATTACATTAGTATAAATTTTTAAAGATTCTCAGATAAAATGTGACATGAAATGTAGAGATGTTAATAAAATGATACAAAGTAAACAGAGAAAAAAGGGAGAAATTTTCATAATTTCCATTATAGCTTTCTATGCTTATTTTGTTATAATTATATCAGACAAGCAAGATTGCCTCAGGGCAACTTACCAGACGTTTATTAAAATTATTTCTGTAGGAAAAGCACACATCTGTGAGGCTGTGATTGTTACAGCATTCAGTGGAACCATCTAGCCGTTTGTATGCTAAAGAGAAACAGTGCTTATTTGATTATTAGAATCTGTTACATATTTGTAATAAAAAGTTTGCTTTTTTTAAGGCAAAAAGTAAATAAAATGGCATATGAATCAGGAAGCTGCATAATTCAGTGTTTAGCTTGACAGCTAATTGCTGCAGTTTGATTTTACATTATAAAAAGCAATTCATCCAATTTGAAATCAAAAGTGGCACTTAACCCTAGATAAGCTGTCCTCATAAACTTATCCACCCATAAAGTTGGAGTTACAGGATCTCAGTAGGTTTTATAATAATAACCCTTTCTGAAGTAGATAGTGAAGAGGGCCTATCTACTTCTGAGAGGTTTTGGAAGATAGTAAATCTTGAGAATAGGGAAAATTGACAAATATTTCAACCTTAAAGAATCAGATTGCAGGCTGGGGTTGTGGCTCAATGGTAGACTGCTTGCCTAGCATGTGTGAGGCACTGAGTTTGATTCTCAGCACCGCATATAAATAAATTAATAAAATAAAGGTCCATCAACATCTAAAAAATATTTTTTTAAAAAAGAATCAGGTTGGCCCACTGAATAATTTTAACATTACTAAATGGGAGAATACAAGTGCCTCCTGTTATGATCAATAGGAAATATTAGGTATTACCTATGAAGCATTTCTGCTAAAAGAAAAAACAAGGAGTATCCTGAATCAAATCAAGCCTCTAGACCTAACCACTGGTTTATAGGAAACCAGGGGCATCTGAACATATTAGTGACATCAAAAGGATATATAAATAGAAAAACCCAGAATAAATGAAGTTTAAATGGTTCAGTTTCTTCAATAAACATATACCATTTCAAAAACAGTCAGGAAACTACTAACAACTTAAAAGAGATTTTCAGAAGCCAAATTAAACAAACCAAGTATAAAAAAAAAAAAATTAGCGGGGCTGGGGCTGTATCTCAATGGTAGAGTGCCTGCCTTGAACATGTGAGGCACTGGATTCTATCTTCAGCACCACATAAAAAGAAAGAAAGAAAGAAAGAAAGAAAGAAAGAAAGAAAGAAAGAAAGAAAGAAAGAAAGAAAGAAAGAAAGAAAGAAAGAAAGAAAGAAAGAAAGAAAGAAAGAAAGAAAGAAAGAAAGAAAGAAAGAAAGAAAGAAAGAAAAAGAAAGAAAGAAAGAAAGAAAGAAAGAAAGAAAGAAAGAAAGAAGAAAGAAAGAAAGAAAGAAAGAAAGAAAGAAAGAAAGAAAGAAAGAAAGAAAGAAAGAAAGAAAGAAAGAAAGAAAGAAAGAAAGAAAGAAAGAAAGAAAGAAAGAAAGAAAGAAAGAAAGAAAAGAAAGAAAGAAAGAAAGAAAGAAAGAAAGAAAGAAAGAAAGAAAGAAAGAAAGAAAGAAAGAAAGAAAGAAAGAAAGAAAGAAAGAAAGAAAGAAGAAAGAAAGAAAGAAAGAAAGAAAGAAAGAAAGAAAGAAAGAAAGAAAGAAAGAAAGAAAGAAAGAAAGAAAGAAAGAAAGAAAGAAGAAAGAAAGAAAGAAAGAAAGAAAGAAAGAAAGAAAGAAAGAAAGAAAGAAAGAAAGAAAGAAAGAAAGAAAGAAAGAAAGAAAGAAAGAAAGCTATTGTGTCCATCTACAACTAAAAAATAATTAGGGGTCTGGGGATGTGGCTCAGTGGTGGAGTGCTTGCCTTGTTTATGTGAAGCCCTGGGTTCAACCCCCCAGCACTATGAAAAGAAATTAAGGAAAACTGAACAGCAATAAGATATTGTGTTAGGTGTTGTTATGATTTGGATGTGAGGTGTGCCCCAAAAGCTTACATGTGAGACAATGCAAGATTCAGAGGAGAAATGATTGGGCTGTGAGAGTTTTAACCCAAGCAGTGATTTAATACCCTGGTAGGGATTAACTGTGTGATAACTGAAGTGGTAGGGTGTGACTGGAGGAGGTGGGAGTTGGGGCATGGTTTTGGGGTATGTATTTGTACCTGGAGGGTGGAGTCCCTCTCTCTGCTTTCTGATCTTGGTGATGGGAGCTGCTTCCCTCTGTCATCTTCTCCCGCCATGAGGTTCAGCCTCACCTTGAGCTCTGAGGAATTGAGCCGGCCTTCTACGGACTAAAACCTCTGAAACCGTGAGTCCTCAAATAAACTCTTCCTCCTCTATAATTGTGCTGGTCAGACCCTTTAGTCGCAGCAGCAAAATTGCTGAATAAAACAGGTGTGATAATGGCATTGTGTTCATGTTTAAAGAGTAATCACCGTCTAAAAAGAGGCTTAAGTTTATGGGTGAATTGATAGGGTGGGATATGCTTTAAAATACTCCTCCCAATAGTGGGCTGCTTAGATGACAAAAGTGACAAAACGTTGGTAATTGCTGAAGATGGGAAAAAGGTCCATGAAGGCTTGTTTATACTACTCTTGGCTTTTATATATTTATTTATTTATTAATAAAATGTTCTTAAAATGGGTTATACAGGGGTTTTGGCTCAGGGGTTGTGGCTCAGTGGTAGAGTGCTTGCTTAGCACATTGAGGCACTGGGTTCGATCCTCAGCACCACATAAAAATAAATAAATAAAATAAAGGTATTGTACCCAGCTACAACTTTAAAAAAATTTAAAAAGTGTGTTATCTAGGGCAGGGAATGTAGCTTAATGGTAGACTTCAATCCCAAGCACTGAAAATAAAGTTATATATAGAAGACTAAATTTGAGAAAAAAATTAAAAAATGGTTTTCACTACTTTGCCTCTGTTGCATAGTAAAATTATTCTCGAATATTAATCACATTTACCTATACCAGTAGTTGTGGACAAATATCTAGGGTATTTCTTGACCTAAAAATACAGGTTGTGAACATAATTTGTATTTTGGAACACTTTAAAAATTTGGGCCCAACAATTTTGTATAAAGAATACTGATGGGGCTGGGGTTGTGGCTTAGTGGTAGAGTGCTTTCCTAGCATGTGTGAGGCACTGGGTTCGATCCTCAGCACCTCATTAAAATAAATAAAATAAAGGTCCATCAACAACTAACAAAAAAAAAGAGTACTGATGATTTCCCAGCAACTTACAAGGCTGAAACAAATAGATCACAAGTTTAAGACCAATTTGAAAAATTTAGTAATACCCTATCTCAAAATTAAAAAACAGCTAGAGATAGAGCTCAGTAGTAGATTGCCCTCTGAGTTCAATTCCCAGTACTACAAAAAGAAAAGAAAGAAATAGAGATGCTGATTGTTTTTTTTTTTTTTTTTGTACTGGGGATTGAACCCAGGGATGCTTTGCCATTGAGCTACATACATCCCTAGTACTCTCTCTTACTCTCAAGCCCCCAACACAATCTATCTGTCTGTCTCTGTCTCTCTCTCTGTCTCTTTCACACACACATCCTCACACATTTATGTATGTATTTATTTAGCAACAAAATCTCACTAATTTGCTTAGGGCCTCACTAAGTTGCTGAACTTGCAATCCTCCTACCTCAGCCTCCTGATCACTGGGATTACAGGCATGCATTACTGCACCCAGCCAAGTTGCTGACTTTTTAAAAATTTATTTTTTAGTTGTAGTTGGACACAATATCTTTATTTTATTTATTTTTATGTGGGGCTGAGGATCAAACTCAAGGCATCTAATGTGCTAGGTGAGCACTCTACTGCTGAGTGACAACCCCAGCCCAGTTGCTGACTTTTTTAGAGCTGAGAGAACTCAAAATGTTTAGTGGGTCCTGAGAAGAAACTTACTTTAGTCCTGTTACCTGCTGCACAGGACAACATATCTGACCTCAAGGGGTATTTTCATTAGCCAAGAAAACTTTTCCTGGATTTCTGCCACCTAAAATATATAAAATAACTCTATCCCAAATAGCTTTAAATATGCCACCATTCACACACAGCTACCACTAGAATTGTTTAAGTTTAGGTATATTTTAGCCAGAATATGTAAGGGAAAGTTTATGCAAAGGAAAATTGCTTCTTGTTACTTAAACTAATTTCAAAATTATATAAACGAAAATACTATTATATATCTACACATAAAGATATTATATTAGGGTATTTAAGTACCCCTAATTAATTAAATTAAATTTAGTTAATTGGTTATGGTTGAGTTTGAGTACTGACTTAACAAGTTTTTTTTTTAATATTTATTTTTTAGTTGTAGTTGGATGCAATACCTTTATTTCACTTTTATATGGTGCTGAGGATCAAACTCAGGGTTTCACACGTGTGAGGCAAGCGCTCTACTGCTGAGCCACAATCCCAGCCCCTTAACAAGTTTTTTTTTTTTTTATGGTATTGCGAACTGAACCCAGAGTTTCACACATGCTAGGTAAGCACTTTACCACTGAATGATATCCCCAGTCTATATTTTAAATTTTTTTTGTTGGTGAATCATAGTTATACATAATATTGAGTTTCATTTTGACATAATCATACATATATAGAATATAATTTACTTCATTCCGCAGTACTTCCTCCTTCCCTCCCCTCTTCCCTTTCCCATTCTTCTTCCTCTACTCTACTGGTCTTCCTTTTATTTATTTACTGTTTTTTTTTGTTTGTTTGTTTGTTTGTTTTTGTTTTTGTTTTTAAGTGGTGCATTGTAGATATACATACAGGTAAAATTCACCATGATGTGTGTGTAAATTTGGTCAATTTCATTCCACTATTCCTCTTTTCCTGTTCCTCCTCCCTCCCTTCAATTCTCTTCCTCTGCTCCAATGATCTTCCTTTAATTTTCATTGGATCCCCCATTTTTCTCCTCTTTATTTTGGTCTAGATTCTGTATATGGGACAAAATATTCAACCCTTGACTTTCTCTGTCTAGCTTATTTCACTTAGCATGTTGTTCTCCAGTTCCATCCATTTATAGTAAAATACCACAATTCCATTCTTCTTTATGGCTGAGTAGAACACCACTGAGTATATATACCACATTTTAT